>NW_017307047.1:766586-818760 GCF_000935625.1 Nanorana parkeri | reverse complement strand
CACGCGCATGCGCAGTCGGCAGTGCCGTGCGGAAATCCGCGACAAGTGGCGCACATGAAGTGACGTCTGATTACTGGATCTACCAAAAGCCCTCGTGCCCCTCATTGTCTACCTGGCCTTTGTCCCCAATCTCAAAGGCCACAAGACACGGGGTGCAAGTGGAGCCTCCTCATACCTTCGGTCTCAACACCAGGTACCTAATACTGGTTCTCCGTGTTGCTCTCGCAGTTCTTGCAGCCTCCTTCCGAACTCCTCTTCCATGTTGGCTGGTCCCCGTACTGCTCCTCTGCTGATCTCCGGTTCTTGTATCCCGGTGGTGGTTTGGATGTTCCGGACTGCAGGAAAAAATCCCACCGCTTGCCACCAACGTGACGGACCGACTGGGTACCTCCGCTAAAGAGCGTCTCCTGCCCGCCAAACCCCTCACTCAGCCAGCAGATTCGCAGTAACCAGCCCCTAACCCCCAATCACGAGGCAAAACTCATGTTGAAGGTTCAACATAGAAAGAGCAACTCCTTTATTAAACACAGGACATTCACTTTTGAGACACTGGGAGGGCTACTTGTCCTCCACCATTTTAAAACATATATTTCCCAGAGGGCAACAGTCACTGTCTGCATATAAAATGTACATTTAGCCCCAAAATCTCCTGTTCTCTTGCTGGGCCATAATCGGTGGGTAAGAGGCCAGTCTGCAGCCCCCTCCAACCTGCACAGTGACGGTGCAGTCCGTCACACTCGGTACAAGTACGAGTACATGTACCGATACTTTTGAGCTCCAAGACTACACTAGAGAAAAATTCAAAAATTAGGAGGCAGCTGTCATTTGTAAGGAGCACACGGAGCTCCTGGGATTTGTACATCTCTGTTTTAATGTACGATTTTGTTTTTATAAATATAAATAAAGGGATGCACAGATACCAGTTTTGCGAGTACGAGTACTGGTACTTGCCGAGTACTTACACGTACGAGTACTGATACATTTTTGTTTATTGTCATGTGACAGTTTTTCTAAAACAATACAGACTAATGATTTTAGGACAGTGGGGGAGTGCCAGAGCCAGGTCCCAGCTGCAACCGCTGCAACCCTGGTAGTTCTCATGAAAATGCCAAGTATCTGCACTGGTACTCGAAAAGTATGTGTGCATCCCTAATCATAGGTAATCTCATTCTTGGAACAATCGGGTGGATTAACTGCCTTGGAGTTTGTAAAGGTTTTTTGTTAATTTTTCATTTGTAGTCGTGATATCCTTAGCCTTTGTATTTCTTGATTAAACACTTGTAATTATTGACCTTGAAGTTAAGTTTCTCTCAGTATTGTCAATTGTGGTTTTATGATTATCTAATCCTTAGACTTAATTTGCAATGTTTTACCTCTTTGAATCAGTTTGGTTGTACAAAAGCTGGTTCCTAAAGGGTCTCTCCTGTATTGTTTGTGTCTTGTCTTGCTTAATTTGTACACAATAGGCTATTTTGGTTGATTAATTTATCTGTCCAGCACAGACTTCTGGCCCCTTGCATTACAGTGCACAGAAAAGTTTGATTTAGTTTCTGTACAAGTCATAGTTCATCCGTTTTTGTAATTTTATATGGAAATACCCTGACAGCCCTGCACCCTCAAACCATCCCAAATTTAGCTGAATATCAGGGTTCTTCTCCCCCACACAGTCCTGTACTTTTAAAAAAAAAATTTGATGTGGGTGTGCATGGCTCTGCCCCCACAGCTTTGTCATCTATTCACAGTCCCATCTGTCACCATGGATGAAGCAATAGAACACAAGTACAGTAACATCACCACACTTGTAGTCTACTGATTGGTTGCTTCCTCCCACCCCATAACTGGGGATCCGTACCTCCATATGGACCAGGGGCTGGAGGAACAGTCTGCAGGAGCATGTGCAATATATTCATGATCCACTGCTTTGCAGGCTCCAATGCAAAAAATGAATAAACTCACCTTTTTTCGTTCATCAATGTGGGTGCATTTATTTTATTTTATTTTGCAGAAGGTGGACTATGTCTTTAAAATATAAAAGCAGCCCCTGCGCGGCCACCTGCAGACTCACCTATTCACATACTGCTCTTCTTCAAGGTTAAATGACACCCAGCATCATTCAACCCACTTCCTGTGACCCAGGTCTCTGGCACCTGCCCTGGGTTTTACAGAAGGAATTCTGCCCTCTGCAGAATTTAGGATCCGACCACCGCCTGAAGAAGAACAGGGTGAAGAGGGTCAGTGACATCATCAGAGCGGTTGAACATCAGCATAGACTTAGTACAGCGTTGCATGACGGAATAAACGTCAGTCAAAGTACCGCAGCGCTGAATACTGAAAAATGGCCTGGCCAGGAAGGGGGTCTAAACACCTGGTCTTGAAGTGGTTAAATAATGCTGAGGTGTGGGTGATCCAATGGGGGAGCAAATGAGAGGGAGCCTGGCGAGCCCAAAGCTTTTAAGTACACCTGTCCCTTTAACCGTTCAGGACAAACCAATGATTTCTCATGAAAACCCAACTCCCTCATTTGAAGTGGCTGTCCTTTTTAGAACAAAATCCCTTCAACCCTTTTTCCTTCTCAGTTGTCCTTTGTTTTGGTCTGATGTGTAAACCGTCATCCACCTCTGAATTATGACATTTGA
Organism: Nanorana parkeri; assembly: GCF_000935625.1. Taxonomy (NCBI): domain Eukaryota; kingdom Metazoa; phylum Chordata; class Amphibia; order Anura; family Dicroglossidae; genus Nanorana; species Nanorana parkeri. Next base: position 816,124 of record NW_017307047.1, on the reverse strand, counting down.
TATTTTGAAAGCATTAGGAAAATTAGTGGAGGAAAAACACTGATAGGTTTATCCATTAATTTTCATTAATTCTTAAAGTGACGCTAAACTCAGGATGTAATCTTTAAAAATGCATTCTAGAACCTTAACTATTAACAATACTGAACCTTATTTGTGTATCACTCGGCTGTGGATCCTCAAATCATCTCTGAATTGGTGATGACACTGTCCTTCCTTCTGGAGGGGGGCTACTTGTGTTCCCCATGGTCCCTGTGTGTGTTGTAGAGTAGTCACCGCTCCAAGCTCACTCCTGTGATGGACTACAATCTCACGTTTCGAGGGTTATTAAAGGTGCCCATACACTGCACGATTCTCGTACGATAATCGTGCAGTGTATGGAAGGCGTGCGACCGTTTCTACTGTACGGTCGCACTTCTTCCATCGAACCAGCATGCTAGAAAACCCGCCGGGAATCGTACGATTGTCGGCGAGTTAGTGGCCTGCTGGTTCGACAACTGCCGAACGGGCTGGTGTGCGCACACACCCCCCCTGAGGGGGGCGGGCTTGCGATGATCGCAAGTACGATCTGCCTGTCCAAGATGGGCAGATCATACTTTTTTTAAGTACTTTACAACCCTCGTAAGACAGAAGTCTTGCGAGGGTTGTAAAGTGTATGGCCTCCTTCACAAAGCTGCCGAAGGCAGCCGAGTGAATAACCGACCCGAAGTGAAGTGAGCCGAATGATGTTCGTCTATTCAGTTCAGGCTTGTAAAGTTGATTTCAGCCATACATCGGCTTGCTTCGACTGGCTTCGGTTCAGCCGAACTTGATCAGCATGTTCGACTGAGCCGAAGTGAAGAAGGAGTTTGAGCAGGTCCCGGCCAATGAATTACAAGCCAATTGTCATTGTTTAACCTGGGGAAGCTGAACTGTGATTGCTACTGGACGCAGCCAGGGGTGAGATCACGGTTGGCTTCGCCCAGCTGTCAGTTGCGAGGCTTTTGGCCGGCCAATGGGTGTCACTTCGGCTCAGTCGAGCCACTCGGCTAGCTTCGGGAGCGTTCGGGCTATAGTGAATAGCCCGTACAGCAGCCCTTCAGTCAGGCCCGGCGCTACCGCAAGGCAAGTCAGGCGGCCGCCTTACGGCGCTGCAGGGTGAGGGCGGAAAAAACAGGGCATTTTGACAAGTACCTGTACTTGTCAAAATGCCCCGATGTTTGCGCTATGTTTTTGTTTTTTTTTCACTTACCTTCGGTTGGGAGAGCAGCGGCGAGTCAGCGCTGATCCAGTGGGAGGAGCTCCAGGTGGGGTCCTAATTTAGCTGGCCGGCGACTGCCAGAGGATCCCGACACGCACAGCACCTCAGGCAGTCGCCGGCCAGCTAAATTAGGACCCCACTTGGAGCTCCTTCCACTGGACCAGTGCTGACTCGCCGCTGCTCTCCCGACCGAAGGTAAGTGAAAAAAAAAACATAGCGCAAACATCGGGGCATTTTGACAAGTACAGGGACTTGTCAAAATGCCCTGTTTTTACAGGGGGTTGGGGAGGGGGCGCAATAATGCACCTTGCCTGTGTAGGCAAGGATCCTAGCACCGGCCCTGCCTTCACTTCTACTAAACCGAAGGGCTCCGGTGGCCAAACCTAGCCGAAGGATCAGCCAGAACTACGGCTGATCCTTCGGCTAACTTTGTGAATAACCCTTTTAGTTTAATAATTTGTATTGAGATTGTAGTCCATCACGGGAGCTTGAAGTGGTGACTACTATCACACACAGGGACTATTGGGAAACAAAAGTAGCCACCCTCCAGAAGGAAGGACAGTGTCAGCACCAAGTCAGGGGTAATTTGAGGATCTACAGCCCAGTGATACACACAGAAGATACATTTTTGGTAATAGTAGAGGTACTTGAATGTATTTTTAAGATTTAATTTCTGAGTATAGTGTCACTTTAAGAATTAGTGAAAATGAATGGACAAAGTGCTTTAGCGATTCATGTAACTGGGGGCATGGCACAGGGTGTGTCCTTTGCTTGCATGTTCTATGCTGAAACATATCCCTCTTTCCCATCTCAGTTTTCATGCTTGTTCCAGGTCAGTGGCTTACTAGGTAATAAAACAGGATCAGGAAGACAGGTGCTTGACCCAGCTCTTTTGAAAACCAGGTCAGTAATGGCAGCTTTTATATTTTGACCCTTGCAGGTTCCCTTTGATGCTTAATTCATGCGTGTGGACACCTACGACATGAGACACCACACCCAACCACTGCTTTAAAGGTCCAAACAGTTATAGAATCGTGCAGATGCCTTGTGAATTAAGTCAGCTGCCTGAATGCCAAGCATGGTGAGTAGCAATCATACTTCCCTTACAGTCCTCTACAAGTTAACTATTTGTTGCTTTGATCTTCTCATGAGTAAGGAAATAATTTATGGAAGCAGAAAAGAAAAAAGTAATAGTTAAAATGTTTCCGTGGGCAAAAAGGACGGGAGAGATCTCTGGAAGAAGTTGGAAGAATAAATCGTATTACTTCACTTTAATTTGATGAACTGTATACGAAGCACTTTAAGTGTGTTAGGAGCAGAGAAAATCCATCCGGGAAAAATAAATTCCACGGTAAGATTTTGCGGGGCTCTTTGTAAAGAAAGGAAATGATTATTTAGAGTTTTTATTTGTGATCCTTAGAAACAGAAGTGAAGCAACAGACGTGTGTTCAGTGGCAGACAGCTGTGACACAGCAGACTGAAGGAATATGTCACCCGTCTAATAAAAAAGAGATCATGGGAATTATATGCTTTAAATTTCGCTTTGCTTCTGAGATCTTAATGTGATTTAGACGTTGTATTAACTATTGAAAAGCATAGCCCAAAGGGGGGAGATACCGTAAGAAAAAAAGAGAGTAAAATGAGGGCAGGGGTTAAATAAATCTGGTTCTATAGCTTCCTCCTCTATAAGATAATCACTAGTTAATAGCTGGGATTTGCTGGAATTATCATAGACCTGGGCCACGCCAAAGACATTCAGTTTGCAAAAGTAGGTGTGGTCATGACACTTTGCATGCCATGACACTTTACATGCCGCTACTTGAGTACTTGTGACAACAAAATACTCCTTAAAGTTTATGTAAAGCCTTACTTCAGTTTAGATAGAGCATGTGAGGACTTGGAACCTTTGTCTAGTTTAAAATTCCTGGCTGCTTTTGTCACAGAGACAGAAAGGGCATATTTGAAAAGCATGGAATGGGACTTTCAGCAAACATTCACTGCCATTTATAGCAACATGACATTCCCCATGGAAGGTTTGGTGAATGTCACATTAGGTGCTTTAAAAATATGTCCCGAAATGAGAGGAAATCCAAATGTTTAAAGATGTGACCAGAGCAAAAGGCAAACTTCTCCAACGGAGACACCTCTTCCTATGACGAATTACTAAGATTGGAGTTCCTTTGAGACATTTCCTCTAAGTTTCTGTTGCATCTACAGGAAGTGAAGGGAAATCTCCCTGGCTGTGCTTCTCACAGAAGCACAGTTCAAATATTCTTTTTTTTTTAAACGTAATTTCATCCATTACAAATGATTTTCTTCATACAGAATATAAGCAGAGAGCTAACACTGTGTCTGTGGCTGCCTGCAAGAATGGACTTCATTAAAATAGCTGAGGACTACTTAGCAACCATCAACTGTTGAGACAATGAGCATGAACACTTTGGCCAGAAGTATAAGCTACAACCCAATACACAGAGTGCAATTGTCAAGAGTAAAATTTCACACAGCAAGTCAGGAGTATGTCAGCCAAACCCCCCCCCCCATGGAGAATGGCAACGACATGGTGGGGGGGGTGGCAGGGTTGGTTTTATTTTTACTTTTTTGTTTATATTATCACCTTTTTTTTGTTTTTTACATTTTTATTTTTTTACTTTTTATTTATCTTATCTTTAACTTTTTTTTCATTTTTAAATTGTATTTTTTTTATAATTTTTATTTTACTTTTTTTTATTATTTCTTATTTTTTTAATTTTTATTTATTTTATAATTTTTTTTACTATTTATCAATTTTTATTTTTTTCACTTAACTTTATTGCTATCACACAGGAGCTGACAAGCCCCTGTGTGATAGAATTTGGCGGTGACAGTTTCTCTTTTTTGAACCTCTCACCTCCAAAACAGGAGTTTGAGCACAGCATGTGCGGTAACTCCTGTGACAGCTGAGATGGGAAGCCTGCGAGTGCAGCTTTCCCGTCTCAGTGTTTACATGGAGCAGAGAGGAGAACAGGCGTTCTATGCTCTGCTCCCCACTCTGAGCTACCTTGCCGTGGTCCCGAGTCCCCCAGAAGAGCGGGGGGCCCCCAAAAACCATGGTGGAGAGGGAGTCAGCCAATGGGGAGAGGCAGCCTGAGGTGGGAGAATGGACCATGGAGGAGGGGCGGCAGCGGGGACAGACCTGCACGCTGCCTATAAGTGATTTCGGCATCCCCAAGATCACTTGTACTAAACGAGCTGCAGCTTTCCTGCTCTACATTTAGTCCTATTTGCCCGAAGCAGGACTAAATGTAGAAAAAAACGACCCGCCCAGAACTGTGTGTCTCGGGCGTTCGAGTGACAGCATTTCCACACCCCTGCCGCCCCTCTATCCCCTGCCGCCCTCGATGGCCTTGTGGGAAATCCGTCCCTGCATACATACTCACATACATACACACGCAAGCCCTTACCAGTGGGTCCTTACAGCCTCTTCAGTTCCCCTTGATTGCACCTCAGCCTGCAGAGCTTAGGAGGAGCGAAGCAGCATGTTGTGTCCTATTTGAGGCCGCCCTCCTCACATCTACACAGGAGACTGGGGCTACCCAGAAGCAATATGTTGGGCAATCCCAGAACTGCAGCTAAAACATGGGCATCAGCAGACTGAGCACCCGGGGCACCAAGCAATACATAGGGTCCAGTATACATAGTGATCTGTCAGAACAATGTATAGGGGCCAGTATACACAGTGATCTGTCAGAACAATGTATAGGGGCCAGTATACATAGTGATCTGTCAGAAGGATCTATAGGGGCCAGTATACATAGTGATCTGTCAGAAGGTTGTATAGGGGCCAGTATACATAGCGATCTGTCAGAACAATGTATAGGGGCCAGTATATATAGTGATCTGTCAGAACAATGTATAGGGGCCAGTATACAGAGTGGTCGGTCAGATGGATGTAAAGGAGCCAGTATACAGAGTGGTCAGTCAGATGGATGTATAGGGGCCAGTATACAGAGTGGTCGGTCAGATGGATGTAAAGGAGCCAGTATACAGAGTGGTCAGTCAGATGGATGTATAGGGGCCAGTATACAGAGTGGTCAGTCAGATGGATGTATAGGGGCCAGTATACAGAGTGGTCAGTCAGATGGATGTAAAGGGGCCAGTATACAGAGTGGTCAGTCAGATGGATGTAAAGGGACCGGTTTACTAAAGGAGTGAACAAGACATAGCTTAGTGAATAAGGCAAAGCAGTGATCACTTTAATCACCTGATTTTGCATAACGTAATATTTTCACGAATGAAAAAAAAAAGTTTTTCTCACATTTCTTGACTCATAAATACCTGAAGATTGGCTTTATAAGTACATTTCAGTGTTATTGGTGCCTGAAACGTTTCTCCACCCTCCATCATTAAATCATAATTAGCTTGGGCTTGGTGCGAACCCCAGTCAGCTGAGTTACCCAAACAGTTGCAGCAGACACATTCCTCATGCCGCCGCTACATGTCACAGATGGGTGAGGAATGCCACTGCTGCAACTTCCACCACTGATTGGGCCTGGGGGGAAGGTGTTGGTCACAGTTTTGAGCAGGGTTGAGCGAAATCAGACAAGCTAGGTTTGCACCACGCCCCAGCTCATCACTAATTATCACCTGTTTGTTTCAGCACGGTAGAGTGAGTCCAGCTTACAAATCTCTGATTTTTAGCAGGAGTTTTTTTTTGGGCAGTTTCTTTTTGGGGCATTTTTCTGTTTTTTTTCTATAACTAGAAAAATTGCCCTTCCAAAAAAATCTGAAAATGAGCAACCGGAGTGAAACCACTCTGTTTGCAAAGCACAGTAAAGTGCGAAACATGGTGCAACACAATACATTTTGCTCAGCATACAACTACGGACCTACAATAAAAGGTCTATTGGGGGAACGTTGGCAACCCATTAAAAGAGAATAGATTGCTTTACGGCATTGTATGCTGATGCACGTGTGGTAGCATATTGCAAACGTCTGAATTTGGCCTAATGCAAACCTGTTTTTTGCCCATTTAGGTCAAAGCAATGGTTTTGCTTAAATCCACCAACTCATACCAGCATATATTTATCTTTCCTTACACGCTGCCCGGTTTCCTGATTGGCCGAAAAGCCGGCTCCATGCTCCCTCGCCACTTGTAAATGGCCAGGAAGCCGCCTCCATGCTCCCTCGTCACCTGGCCAATCGGGAAGGCGGGCAGCGTGTAAAGACTTGCTGCTCGGCTTCCTGATTGGCCAGCTTCCCGACCAATCATGACGAGGGAGCATGGAGCCGGCTCCCTGGCCAATCAGGAACCCGGGCGCCGCGTCATTACACGGCGCCCGGCTTCCTGATTGGACAGAAAGTTGGCTCCATGCTTTCTTGTCACCTAATGACGAAAAGCATGGGGGCGGCTTCCCGGCTAATCAGGAAGCCAGGTGGCGAGTCATTACCTGACTTCTGGGACTTCCGGTATCAGTATTCGGTATTGGTGGGTACCGAAAAAAAATATCGGTACTCGGACTCAATACCAAAATACCGGTATCGGTGCATCCCTAATAAAAACCCCAGTGGTGATTAAATACCACCAAAAGAAAGCTCTATGTGTCCCCAAAATATGATATAAAATTTATGGGGCAGCGCAGTGACATAGTGGTTAGCGCTTCTGCCTTGCAGCACTGGGTGTTCTTGGTTCGAATCCTGGCCAGGTCACTATCTGCAAGGAGTTTGCATCTTCTACCTGTGCTTGTGTGGGTTTCCACCAGGTACTCTGATTTCCTCCCACACTCCAATAACATGCTGGTAGGTTAATTGTCTCCTCTCCAAGTTGGCCTTCTATATGTGAATGTGCAACTATGTAAAGTGCTGCGTAAATTGTCAGCACTATATAAATACCTGTAATAATAATTTCAGTACAGTGCTGCATGACAGAATAAATGTCAGTCAAAGTATTGCAGCGCTGAACACTGAAAAAGGCCTGGACAGGCAGAGAGTTTAACACCTCAGTCATCAAGTGGTTAAATGACAAATCCAGGTAAAAAATGTATTAACCCTTGCTGTGAGGCTACCCCAGTACTGCAAGGGTTAAGTACTCGTTTTGCCTAGGGTCAAAAATAAAAGTTATATTCGCACAATCCTCTGAGCCAGTTGGCTGTGAAATCGCTTCCTCCAGCCTCTCTCCTCCTGCTCTGCAGCGACGATATGTCGCTCGGAATACTCATATCCTATACGCAGTGTACAGGACTTGATGATTCACGGGACCTTGGACCGCTGGAGCAGAGGGGAGAGAGGCTCCAGGGACCGGTCTAACAGCCAACTGGCTCAGCTGATCGGGTGAGTATAATTTTTTTAAAATTTATGACCCTAGGCAAAGACGAACACTTAACCCTTGCAGTGCCTGGGTAGCCCCACTGCATGGGTTAAGAAAATTGTTAGCTGGAGTTCTGTCGTAAGGGGTGTGGGTTAGAGTTCATGTTGAAGTGCTGCATTTATAACGATTTTAGTTTTGGCCTGATGATCACGATAGGAGGGATCATTTATTAGGCGCACACAAGATTATAAGGTTAACCTTCTTATACACCTGACGATTATTGGCCGATTTTCGTTTGCAATTTTGTTTTGTCCGATACTCGTAAAGGTGGCCATACACTCTACAACCATCGCAAGACTTTAGTCTTGCGATGGTTGTAAAGGGATTAAAAAAACGTACGATCTGCCTATCTTGGACAGGCAGATCGCACTCTCGATCATCGCAAGCCCGCCCTCCTGAGGGGCGGGCTTCCGATGACCGCAATGCTGAACGGGCAGTGTGCGCGTGCGCACACCGGCCCGTTCAGCATTTATCTTCCGAGCACCGTTCTAACCAGCCGAGAATCGTACGATTCCCGGCTGGTTTTCGAACATGCTGGTTCGACAGAAGACGTGCGACCGTACAGTAGAAACGGTCGCACGTCTCCGTTCACACTGCTCGATTATCGTACGAAAACCCGATCGCATACGATTATCGTACGATAATCGTGCAGTGTATGGGCACCTTTAGGTTGATGGGCAGTGTACAACCGCAAATACTGTGCAATCGATCGACTTTTGACTTTCCAGCAGGTTAGAAAACTGCTGTCGAATCGTACGATTTTCGCAAGGTTGGTGGTGTTTCCGTACATCAAAAATCGTACGATTAACACTGCTCATGCGCAAATGAAAATCCGTGCGGGCAATTAACGAAATGCATCCAGGTGATTTCTGCTAAAGACCGCTAATTGAACTGTGCGATGGTCGGGGCAGGATGGGGCCGCCGTCCGAAAATCGTACAACGGTTCGATCATCGGACGATCGCAAGGTGTATGGGCAACTTTAAGCTGCCCATACACCTTGCGAGCATCGGATGCCACTTTTCGCCCGATGATCGAACCGTCATACGATTTTTGAATGGCGGCCCCATCCTGCACCGATTATCGCAAGGTTCAATCAGCGGTAATTAAAAGAAAGCACCTGGACGAATTTCGTTTTGACGTACGGAAACGCCACCAACGTTTTCGATCGCGTTTTTGTACGGTTGATCGGCAGTGTACAACCGCAAATAATGTACAATCGTACGACTTTTGACTTTCCAGCAGGTTAGAAAACTTTGGTCGAGGGTACGCTTTTCGCAAGGTTGGTGGCGTTTCCGTACGTCAAAATTCGTAGGATTTACAATGCTCATGCGCAAACGAAAAGCCTACGGTTGATCAAACTTTTCTAACCTGCTGGTTAGTCAGAAGTCGATCGATTTGTACAGTATTTGCTGTTGTACACTGCCCATCAACCTTACGAATATTGGACGAATACGCGATCGCATATGAAAATCGGCCAATATTCGTAAGGTGTATGGGCAGATTAAGAAAGATCATGGGTTGAATCAAAACATCACCATGGAATGCCCACTCCCATGCTCACCCAAATCCGTACGCATTGGGTAGAGCAACAAACCTCTTGTCGGTAATGGTGTGTATAATCCGCACTGCATTCTTGGCTCTTTGGCATGATTGAGTTGAAGCTGACGGTGCTCACCTATTCATGAAAGTTCACTGACAGCATCAACCTGAACTCAGTAAAACTAGCTCTAAGCGGCCACCCCTGCTGTTGAGCATGCAGAGGTTCAGTGGAGTTAACTGCAAAAGATAGCACAGAGCCGGGTGAATATATTCAACAATGATCAAGTTCCCAAACTTTCGTGGCAAAAATGCAAATTCTGTAAAGCAAAGAGGTCGATATGCAGCTGTTCATGGAATCTGTCCCCCTCCCCCCCTCCAGTCGGGAACACAAATAAAAACTCCAGTGTGTTTCTTTAGTGCTACGTTTGTGCTGTTTTATGCCGCAAAAATTAACAATCGTGCTGCTTTTATTTTTAAGATAATAGCAATTTTTTTTTTTTTTAAGATGATGACTTCACCCAGATACCCCTGATAAAGCCAAAACACATGAAACTAGCTAGTTAGTTAGTGCCACGTATGTGCTGCTTGATGCCATTTAAATTTCCATTCTATCTCCTTTTGTTTTCGCGTTAACAACGATTTATTAAAGGTCACCCAAGGTCACCCAGCCCTCTACAACAGCCAAACGGGCTGGATGGTTAGTGCCACGTTTGTGCTGGTTTGTGCCATTTAAATCTCCATTCTATCCCCTTTTTTTTTTCAAGTTATTAATTATTTAAGAGTCACTAAAGATTACACAACCCCCCTACAACAGCAAAAAGATACGTAATCGGGTTAGCTGGTTAGTGCTACGTTTGTGCTGCTTTTATTTTTAAAATAACAGCAATTATCCTGAAACCAACCGTCACCAAAGGTCACCTTTGGTGACCTATGAATGTTAATTTTTACAGCATAAACGTAGCACTAACCAAGCAGCAAGTTTCAAGACAGATCCGGAGAGACTGAGCGGAGGGGAAACATGACTGGGGGGAGGAATAGTCCCGGGAGAAGGAGTTAAAATAAAATGGGGATAGCTGGTCTTACCTGATTGGATGTTGGGGTCAGGTGTCCGGGAGGAGCCGCATGGGAAGGAGCTACAAGGGCTGAGGGACGTCCTTTCTGGAAAATTGATGAAGGAAGCAGGTTGTCCCTCCCTTCCTGAATTCTATAGTTCTGGGGGTTGTGGGGTTCTTTTTGTCACGGCAGCTTGGCGGGTTAGGGGGTCTTTAGGGGGTCTACAAAATCGGAGTTGATTACAAAAATGGGGGCCATCAGTATGGGTGCTTCCCCCCTGTTGGTGTCTGGATTTGTAGGGGGTGGGGCCTGGCCTCTTGGGAACCTGGAAGTAGTAATTGTCCTCAAGCTGGTTGTGGTGCGGCTGGGGACATGGGTGGAGTGTTAATAGAGGCCTTTTTTTCAGGTCATGAGAGTATTATTTGTATATATTATTTGGTTTATTACTTTTGGTTGTTGTTAGTTGTTTGGTGTCATTAAAGGGCTGCTGTGGCCGTTAAAATCCATGTCGCGCAGTCCGTGTGTTTATTGGGGGTTTTAACAGAGGGACGAAAATTGACGAATCCATCAGTCATGTCTTTTGGCTGTTGTAGGGGGCTGGGTGACCTTTAATAAATAGTTAATAACTCAAAAACAAAAGGAGATAGAATGGAGATTTAAATGGCACAAACCAGCACAAATGTAGCACTAACCAACCAAGAAGTTTTGTGTGTTTTGGCTGATTGGGTGATGTCATCATCTTTAAAAAAAAAAACAATTGCTATTATCTTAAAAATTTAAAGCAGCACAAATGTTCATTTTTGTGGCACAAAAACAGCACAAACATCACTAAAACACACTGGAGTTTTTATCTGTGCCGATTGTGTGTGTGTGTGGGGGGCAGCTTCGCTGAGCTCATGAGTCCGGGTAGGTTTGCTCAATATGAAGAGTTAAATCCACAGATTGTGTATAGTGTCAAGCATTAGGCTCATGTGTATGATGGCTCCATCTAGGACTCTAATAGAGCAAATCATATATCCTGAACAGAGATCAATATGCTTGGCTGCAGAAATAGCAAATATGTACATGGTGAAAGAGAAATAGGACACAAAAGTCTCTTTATAGATCAACTTCAACTGCAAAATCAAGTATGGTGCATCCAAGTGTTGGGGGCCAATGTATAAAACTTCAGCCCAGTGACAAATGCCGTTTGCACGATATTTCGGCCACTAGCATAATTCCTATGCTTCTTGTCTCCATCTAGTGGCCATAGTGCCGCATGAGCGGCATTTGCTTTGCTATACGCAGGGCAGAAGTTTTTATACATCAGCCCCTTGCAGTACAAGTGGGCGGGACTAGGTGTGTGGCAGTGATTTAATGCGATCCGGCAAGTTTTTTGGGGGGATTTTTCTGATTTCTTTTTTTTATCTTGAAGAATAGGCAATATCACAATGCCTAATATATAGCACAATACAGCCCTTTTACCAGTTCAAGAACAAGGCAACTCATACAGGCAGAATAACAGGCTACAGGGTGTTCGAGGAGTGCTGTAGACAGGTTCTCTCTACTGGCATAAGCGGCCTGGGTAGAATTATCTGCTGGTGTGGCTGGGCGCACGGATGCGCCAATTTCAAAAATAGGTTCACAAGGTCTTTTCCCATTGTTGGGTCTCCAGAAGGGAGTCAGGACTGACCCTCCGTCCCTAATAGACAGGAAACTTTCCCTATCTTCAACTTAAATCTCCCTCTCCAGCATGGGCACTCTCATTGACTACACACTCCCTGCACCACAGAGTTCACCACATGAGCACAGCAGGGGCTATAAATAACCACTCTAGGTCCAAAAATGGCTGCCCAAATCTCGGGACAACTCAGCAGTGTTTATTGAGGCACAGGCTCCCCCAATATGGCCACCAGGAACAATTTAATTTTTTGGCAGGCTTCCCTAGCATCACAGATGAGCAGTAATCTGGTGGAAGGTTTGGTGTAGAACAAAAGGGAACCTCAATTGTGGAACTACAGGTCCCTTGAGGCAGTGCAACCCCGAGAGCCACGGAGATGACTTCGAGAAGCAGATGCATGGGATCTGTAGTTTGACCGCAGCTGGAGTTGCCTACCCCTGGTGTAGAATATATTACTTTAAAACGTGTGCCCACATTCTATAGTAAATGCAAGACAATCCAGTACTTGTGATATAGCGTGATTGTATCACCATAGTGTAAACAGAATATAGAGAGACTGTCTCTTATGGGACATCAAAAAGGCAGATTTATATCACCCAATTAATAATGGGATGTCCAAACAGAGGTATTATACGGTTTAGCCCAATTGCAGGTCACTGGGTGTTTTAGTGGCTGTATTCTCCCAGATGGAAAGGATTAGTCCATATGAATTGATCCTCAAGGATTCAGGATGGGGGGTGTCCACTAAGGAAAGGGGTAGCTGTGGGTAGCACTGCACGCGTTTTGTCCCTTTTAACGGCGACTTTCTCAAGCAAAGTCAAAAAGCGTCACTAGTTTGGGATGGAGTTGGGTTTTTAGATGTCTGGTGTTCACTGAGACATATTTTGTTATGTTATAATTGTTCTGGAGTTTTTGGTTCAGCAGCAAAAAGGCTGACATGAAATTTCTGTGTTTCTTTTCAAAGGTCAACAGACGGAGGCTCTTCGTATGCATCCTGCTTTGTCTGTCTTTGAGTTACTTCTTCTATGTAAGGTCTCTGATGTGAGTATAGAAATGTGTCTGCCGTTCATTAAGCACATGCGATTCAGCCAATTGTATTTAAACGGCCGGACAGATGACTCCTAAGGGCGGGTGGGCGTTTATAAACGTCCTTTCCCGCTCACACACGCCCTCTTCATGCGATCAGGAGTGCGAAAGTTTGATACATTTAAGCCTTGGATACATACAAGTAGGGATGCACTGATACCGATACTAGTATCAGTGCCGATACTGAGTTTTTGGGTGAATATGAGTACTTGCCCAAATGCTCCGATACCGGAACTTCTGGTCAGAGGGAGATTTCCTCTGATCAGCAGAGCCGCAAGGGAACATGGAGCAGGGAAGCCGGCTCCATGCTGTTTGGCCGGCTCCATGCTGATTGGCCCGGGAAGCCGGCTTTCCAGCCAATCAGCATCGAATTGGCCAAACAGATCTGATAATATGCTGAAACAAACTCCATCCTGCAGACACCTCATTCCCCCTCACATCACACCCATATACGTCCTCAGGAGCAGTCATCACCGTACCACAGGTGTCCCTCGGCCAGCCGGGCAGACACTGCTCTCCAAGCCACTTTACCTCTCCTGGATCTGCCCATGTCTCGGTGTCACGAGATGTACAAACGCTGCTTGCCTTCTGTGTGTGTACAGCGCCCGCACCGCCTGCGTGATCGATGGAATAATAATAATCCTGTTAGAGGATTTCTGAGCGAGAGCACTGAGCAGGCTGTGCATGCACAGTAGCAGGCTGAGGGCCGATCACAAAGACGCGATAGCAGGCTGAGGGCTGATGACCGCACATGCGCGATGGCTTCATCACGCACGTTCGTGGCAATGTCACCCGCATGCCCGTTGATGTCACGGCGGGGTGTCACCCGGTCTCCGCTCGGGGTGAGACCCGGCCTCGGGACGGCCCTGTGCCCAACCTGCGACTTGAGGGCCACATATGGCCCTTTGCTGCTCACTGTGCGGCCCTTTGCAGACCCCAGTAGTCAGTAGTGGAGTCTGTAATGACAGTGATCTCTAGCAGTCTCATGTAGCCTATGCCCAGTCTCTGACTATATCCTGAGTGTATTTTCAGTCCCCAACTATCCCTGCTCTGGTGCAGATAATCATTTTATTTGTTTAGAAAGATTAAAAGTGATAAATGGTACTCACAAAAGAGGTGGATAAAAAGCGTGTTGGACATAAATCTTAGGATACATGCAGATTCCTAGCAGTCAGAGAAAACAATCGAAATATGCTGATAGACCAGCAGAAACAAGCTGACTCAGCATTTTGTGGAATTTTCTCCTAAAATATGTCTGAAGGCTTTGAAACTCTTTTGTCTTTTACTTAATCTTATGTGCGGCCCCTTAGAGCTGTCAGGGGCCACAGTAGAGGCACATATGGTTGCCACCTTACCAGGATTCACCCGGACAGTTTGGGTTCTGAATGCTGTTTCCGGGTTTCATGGCACCAGGAACCCGGACACAAGGGGCAACCAAAATTAAGATAGGGGCTACTGGCCCCCCACTGAAAATAGTCTCAACTGTATTATTTACATATTAATGGGTGGTGCCCATTACATATGAATAAGCCACGACTCATTCTCCCAAAAAAATATGTCTGCGTGTCGCTGGAGTGTTCGGGTTTCGCTTGAAGAAAAGGTGGCAACCCTAGAGGCACACCACGCTTTGTAAATTGACAACCACTGTTATAGAGGTTTCTGTATAGACAATTAGACATCATGGTGCCCTCTAGTTGTCATTTTGAGTGAGTGAGTGAGAATTCCTGAAATAGAATATAACTGCAATTTTGACTTGCATAATACATTTGGACTTGGACCAGTTTAATGAGTTAACTTTACCGAAGATGAATCCTGTTTCCGGGGGTTTGGCCTGGCTTTGTTGTTTTGGTGTAAGCAATCTGGTCGCAGGCAGAGTTATATATAGTGAAGGTAACCTGACACATTGTCATTTTTTTCCCGGCCAATCAGGAAGCCAGGAGCCATGTAATGACTCGCCGCCTGGCTTCCTGATTGGTCAAAATGCTGGCCAATCAGGAAGCTCGGCGGCAAGTCATTACCCATGTGTATGTGCCTTTTATAACTTCCTAGAGTTTATGAACAAAAACAAGAACATTTTAGGCATAATCTGGATAAAGCAAGAGTTAGGACAGCACGTAATAAGGAAGTACTGTACATGCTAGGATGCCCATTGTTTGGGGGGCCCACTGGCACATTTTGCCTCGTGGAAGATAATTGGTTAGTTGTCCCTCGGACCACTTACAAGTTCTTTGAGCGTATGGGTTCATTGGCATAGAAAATTGTCACATGGGGAATCAACCAAGCTCACTTTCAAATCCCAGCTGATGCAAACCCATTTGCTCATCATGGGCCACGACCATCACATTGTCTAATTTCCCTTAAATTTGATCGCCAGGTCAAACCCAATCCTCCCCACTCTAGTGCATCTACTGGCATCTACTTGATGGGTGAAGGTGTCATAAGCTTCCAGTACTATATTACCATTTCTCAGAGTTATTAAAGTTCATACCCCTTTAAGAGAAAGCAATGTTCAAAGACCCCTGGTTTGGGTCACCGCAAATACATTTTTTTACCCCTAGTTCTGAAATGTACTGTATATACATCCCTTATGTATGTAATCTAACTTTCTTTGTGCCTCTGTGTCATCTTGTGTCCTTTCAGCTGCTTTCCTAAGGTGCCCACTGTGACATCTTGGGGGGCTCCAATCGTCTGGGAGGGAGCCTATGACATGGAGAAGGAAAACCGAATTCATCAAGAGCAAAGGACCGTGGTTGGACTCTCAGTCTTTGCTGTGAAACAGTGAGTGTTCTTATCCTCCGGTCCTTGTGATTGTATCACTATTGCTTGTTGGATTAAAGCAGGACTCCAGGCATATAAAACCTTAACACTTGTAGTGGGGCTACTCCTGCAATGCAAGGGTTAGGTGCTTGGTTTGTCTAGGGAGCTAAAATGGCAAAGTTGTACTCACCCAAACCGCAATCTCTGCTGGCTCCAAGACCGGTCCTTGGCTTGCAGCCTGGCTCCCCTTCCGCCCCAGCGGTCAAAGGTCCTGAGTGTGTAGGATGTGAGGACACCGAGGGACAGTCCATCGCTGGAGCAGAGTGGTAGAGAGGCTAAAGGGTTGAGGTTCAGCAATGTTATGTCCCCGAAAAATGAGGTCATCTACTTACTTGAATATACTGAATGATCAGGTTTTTCCATCAATGGTTTTTTCTCTTCCTTGTGATTGATTTTGCGCTGTTAATATTGAATAGTGAATATTTTTGCACAAAAAGAAGTTTAGGAAGAGTAAGATACAATATATAGTTCTGCACTCATATCACATATAGTTTCTTTATACTAAAGTGTATGGAAATCCAAACAGTGAACTGTTCTTATCTGCTCCCTTTTGGTCTGTTGATTATACTATTGAAAGCATTTTGCTATATCCTATATGATCAATGCGTGTAAAAAAAAAAACTTGACCCAGTAACAGTGATGCTACCTTTTTATTTAGTTTAATTAATTTAATTAGAATGCCTTTAATGATTTTTTTTTACTGGTATTGTAATGTAAGTTCCTCTTCTCTTCTCCTCTCAGGTATCTGGAAAGTTATCTCGCTGACTTCCTCGTCTCTGCCAACCTGTACTTTATGCCGAACCTCTCCTGCGTGTTTTACATCCTCACCGACCGTCCAGATCAAGTGCCCGATATTAAACTGCGCCCCGGAGTGTCCAAGGTCATCCTCGAGATTCCCAAGAGAAGCCGCTGGCAGGATATCTCTATGCTACGCATGAAAGACTTGCTTGAGCTGGTCTTGCCTCGGGCCGCAAAGCAAGTTAATTACCTGTTCTGCATGGATGTTGATCAGGTAAGAAAGGTTCATTATGATCATTGACCACACCTGGATGATAATTTCACAATCTACATAGGGGCTTTCATAATATTAGTATTGGCTTCTATTAATGACATACTCCTTATGGCTAGCTATACTTTCTTGTTGCTTCCAAAGCCCCACTACATACAGGCCATGGTATCCATGCACTGCAGTGATGATGGTCATAAAGTCTGAAACAGCTGTATGAAGTTTGGAATAAATGGCTGTATAATATTAGGCTGTATCTGTGCTATAAATAAGTGGTCCTGGATGGATGGTTGGCCATGAAGGAATGGTTTACATTGCTCTACCAGATATCCTAGAGTAATAATTGCTGATGGAAGTGAGACAATTAGGGCCGTCCTTATAATGTGGTTGCCTCAGGCTGTCTCATTATTCTCTCGGTCACATGTGCTGCCAACACCCCTCCCAATGTGCACCACCAGCACCCTGGCAGGACCCCCCACTCTCCCAGCCCCTCCCAGCCTCAGGCGGCGAAAATTGTAGGGACACCCCTGGAGACAGTATTATTATCATATTATTATATAGGAATTTATAAGGCACCAACAATTTGAGCAGAGCTTTATAAAATAAAGAACAGCGCAGTTACAATACAATTCAAGACAAGAAGGTTAGGATGGTCCTGCATCTGGTTTGAGAAGGATCCACTGTGCTTCATAGTCCCATCCATGGAACCAATGAAAAAGTGTTAGGGGCAGAGCTAATGTAGCAGGCACATCATATTGCTCTACACAGATCTGATGTTCTGTACCATCAGACACCTCAATACAGTGAATCCGTGCTTTGCTGAAGGGCAGAAGACCAAGTTGACTTATCTGAGTGCTCCCCTGGCTGCTTATGTTCATCTTCTGTTTGCTGCCCCATCTGTCTGATCACCTGGAGAAGCAAAAAGAAATACCTTTGAGGTATGACGGAGTATGTGACTGTCTCGCCATCCTCCCATGAGGGAAGAGGCTTTGGGGGACCATTCACATTAAGAGGAGGAAGCCTGAGAGAGTGTGGGATAGGCTATTTATATCCTCTTATTCATCCCTAATGCAGGGGTAATTTTGTGTCCCTAGAATTCAGCTTTAAGAATAAGAAATCTTATGCCAGCAATGTCATCTTTCAAAGTGAAATAAGAACTCCCTGTGTTTCTTCATAGAATAACCAACCACAGTGAAACCTGCCCTGAAAAATGAAGACTGAAAGTTTTAGGGCTTATTCACACAGACATGCACATCTGCACGGCATGCATGCTCGTGCAAAGACCTGCTCTGGGAGTGATAGGTGCTGTGTCTAATTGCATGCAGCCACCTGTACATCCCTATTGGGGGGCGGGGGGGATACGGCTACATGCCAATGCACTGTCTGCGTCCAAGTGCGGGCACCCGGACCTGCACGGATTTGGAGGTTCAGGTCAACATGTAGCCGTGTACAGCCATGTCCAACCTTAGGGAAGTACAGGCAGTTGCATGCAATTAAACGCAGCCCCTGTCCCTCTCTGGAGCAGGTCTCTGCATGGGCATGCACGCAGTACACGTGGGTATGACCCCCTTTCATGATCAGTTCATTTCCATAATGCAGACCAGCATCTTAGACACCTATATAAGAGTCCTTGGTCAGAATCCAGCAGTCTCAGCTTTCCATTTCTGTATTTGCAGATATTCACTTCCAGTTATGGCCCGGAGGTCCTTGGCAAGCTGGTGGCACAGTTACACTCTGGTTACTACCTGGCCAAACCAGAAGACTTCACCTATGAAAAGGACCCCCGATCTGCAGCCTACATACCTCCAGGGGAGGGGCAATTTTACTACCACGCCGCCGTGTTTGGCGGCACGCCCTCTCATCTCGTTAACCTTACCACCGGCTGTCTGAAGGGCATCTTAAAGGACAAGAAGCAGAACGTGGAGGCGGTGTGGCACGACGAAAGTCATCTCAACAGATATTTTGCCTTGGAAGCTCCGCCACTGAAGATACTGTCACCGGAGTATTGTTGGGACAACAGATTGTGGTTGAAATATCGTAAACTGGTCTGGGCAGAGAAAAAATATTCAAAAACAAGGGTATAACTACTCAAGCAGGTATAGATGAGTGATGAAAACCCCCTCGGGTAAGTTGTAAGGGACAGTGGCGGACCTAAGGAACAAAGGACACTGGTGCAAAATTTTTTGGGGGGCCCCCACCCCCACTTAGAAGCCCATCAGCCCATGCCTCCTCCAATGGGGGGGGGGGCTTCATGGCTAATCGCTTGCCTCCAACTCCAACTTTAGCTGCTCATGTTTTACCCCCTGTGCCATTGCACAGATTATCAGGCCTTTCCCTGTCCCGTTGGGTTCCTACTTTAGTTACTGTGTCAGCTAAACTATGGGAGTTGTTTCTCACCCTCTCCCACAGAGCAGTTCTCTTCCAATAGGGCAGCGGTTCTCAACCTGTGGGTTGCAAAACCAAAAGTGAGTCGCAACCCATTGTTGAGTGGGTCGCGGCGTCCATTTCTGCTGCGCTGGGTGAGAGCGTCCTCCATGCGCAGGAGTGCCAGTCAGCAGGAGGACAGCAACGACTGTGAATATAAAAGTGCCGTTGTACACACTCCCTGGCCGCTGCAGCGACATCTAGTGGCCTGAATGTTTACAGCAGGACTTTTCTATTCACAGCCGTTGCTGTCCTCCTGCCTCCCCCACAGGAGGCGGGCATCTTAGCAGTGCTGGGGCTGAGAAGGCTTCATGGAGACAGAGCAGGCAAGCAGGTAGCAGGGGCTGGGGAGGGCTTGTATTCTTGTGAGTGTGCTTCTATTTTTATTTCTAAGTCCAGTGCGTTGCTATGTCCTGAGTCCAGTGCATTACTAAGTCCTGAGTCCAGTGCGTTACTAAGTCCTGAGTCCAGTGCGTTACTAAGTCCTGAGTCCAGTGCGTTACTAAGTCCTGAGTCCAGTGCGTTACTAAGTCCTGAGTCCAGTGCCTTACTAAGTCCTGAGTCCAGTGCAATACTAAGTCCTGAGTCCAGTGCAATACTAAGTCCTTAGTCCAGTGCGTTATTGCCAGAATCGGACCGGAACGCACTGCAACTGGTGTGAACGGGCCCTAATGGCAGAAATCAAAAGACAGAGTGAAAAGTAGACCCCCCGGCTACTGAACTGAAAGTGCTGGTTTCCTGGCTATCATGCTGACCTTCTGGATTAAATGCTTCAAAGCCCAAGCAAGTATGCCCATAAGGGGTCCTGTTCCTCATCTTTGTTAATAGGAATGTTGGGAAACAAGTCAGCATTTGCAGAGAGAAGCCAGCAGTAGCAGCCATCTCCTCTCATGACAAATTCTCACTGAAGATGCTAGTAATAAAAAAAAAGAAGAAATAATGGGAGCGGACAACGACACCCCAGTACTTTCTGGGGACTCCCCAGGAGTGACACTGACACCCCCAGAACTTTTAGAGACACCCCGGGACTTTCTGCACTCATCCAGCTCTGCTTCTTTACCTGACGTTTGCTGGAAGCAGCGGCGGTGCCATAGAGATGTCGGGAGGGGGCGGAGGCACAATCCCTGCTTGGAACGGTCCACTAAGCATACAGGAGGGGGTGGAATTACAATTCCCCACCCTGTTCCCTAATACCTGCATGTTCTCCAAGATCAGTGAGTGGAGAGAGATGAGGTCCCCACCCTCATTACAGCCTCAGGCCCTCTTGCAGTCGCATTGGCTGCACCGGCGGTAGGTCCGCCCCATATAAGGTAGCTGTCAAACTAGAGAGGGTTTAGGCTTGGGGTTTTGTGCCCACGTTCCAAGTGAACTCCGGGTACAAAACCTATTTTACAGTTATATACAGTGGTGTGATCTCCCCTCCCCTCAATGTACTGTTTGGGCAGTGACGGAGGAGCAGAAGACTGAGCAACTCATCCCTATGCTACCATTGCTCCATCATGTTGCTTGTCAGCCCATTTGCATGTAGCAAACCTAATGGACTTGCAGTTTTGTTCATCTCTCTCCTAGTCTGAGCTCTACTACCGTGTATCCCCAAAAATAAGACACTGTCTTATATTTTTTTTGGCTCAAAAAAACACACTAGGTCTTATTTTCGGGGTAGGTCTTATTTTTTTTTTAATTAATGTACAACAATCCACACTCATTCATGTACAAAACAATGGTGATTAGGGCAATCAGGGGTGCCATACCTTTCCAAGAGCAATTTGCTAACCAATTGCTGGCCAGAATGAGGGAAGCGCGCTTTCACTATCGATTCCTCACAGGAGGAGTGCATTTGGTATCACTCAGTCTGTGACAGGAGCCAGCGCTATAGAGGAGGCATCGGCTGATTCTCTCCTGCCTCTCCCACGGAGCTTCAAGTTCCCCCTTATGACACCACCGACCCACGGAATGGTCACAACTAGGTCTTATTTTTGGGGTAGGTCTTATATTTTAGCAATTCCCAAAAATAGCACTAGGTCTTATTTTCGGGGTAGGTCTTATTTTCGGGGAAACGCAAAAGGCTGCTACCAGGTCAACCACCCTGCACGTATCCTGCTTTCATTTAAAAATGCATGCCATGACCTATTAATGAGTACAGAGCTGCGTACATGTGTCATGTATATTAGCCGGGGAGTCAAATTTGAAATCAAACCCATATTTAAAGATTAAAAGTGATGAAAGAGATTTAGAGAGACACTCACCTTGCCCTTTTAGAGCAAAGTAAGGCTGCCCATACTACACCTTGCGATCATCGGAGGACACTTTTCGTCCGATGATCGAACCGTCGTACAATTTTCGTACGGCAGCCCCATCCTGCCCCGATTATCGCAAGGTTGGATCAGCTGTAATTAGAAGAAAGCACCTGGACGAATTGCGGTAATCGACCGCAGGTATTTTCGGCTGCGCATGTGCAGTGTAGATCGTATGAATTTTGACGTACGGAAACGCCACCAACCTTGCGAAAATCATACGATCGACTGAAGTTTTCTAACCTGCTGGTTAATCAAAACAGCATTTGCGGTTGTACACTGCCCATCAACCATACGAATATCGGACGAAAACGCGATTGCATACAAAAATCGGCCGATATTCCTAAGGTGTATGGGCAGCTTAACAGTGTCTATGTAACGGGGCCCCACCTTGATGCTCACACTTACAATGCTTGAGCTCCCCCTCCGCATCCTCCTCCATTGCAGTCAGCACCAGAACCTCCAGTGTCGGCTGGAGTCGGATCGGTGACGTCATTCCCCCGGTTATGTCACAATTGGCTGCTAGACCCTAGGAAATGGAAATAGAAGCAGTGACGCATTACGGAGGTATCAGTGGATGTAAATATAAGTTTGGAAACCGCTATTATGTTCCATTTGTTCTTATTTGTATTTCTTATTTTTGAATATCTATTTTTTAATTATTATTGAGATGTAGTTCTATTGGGAATTTTTTTTAATATGGTTTGGTCAATGATTTGTTGTAGTATTTATAAACATATTTTGTGGCCAATTTTTTTCAATGGACTGACAGATTTATATGCTAATATTTCTGAGTTATTTTTGTATTCCGTTACCCTTAGGAGAACTATGGGGAAAAGCCTTAACCCCATAGTGACCCAAAGCTCAGTATAGCTCACGGTATACTGAGATGCCGCCGCTGGAACGGATCCCGACAATTATGTCTGGATCCACCCAGCTGCGTGAGAGACAACTGCCTATGTAGAAGCAGAGCCAGCTGTACCCGCCCCCTCCCCCGTCCGTTCCGCCAGTCAGCGCTGGAGGATCGGACAGGGGAGGGGGGAGGGGGAATCCCTGCATTGAGCTGTGAGTGACAGTCACGGCTCTCTGCAGGCATAGATCGAGAAGTGAGCGAGAGACGGTATGCGCTCACTTCCCGATCTACTGAGCCCACCTGTGACAGTTTCATTGTCACAGGTCGGCTCAGATTATGAGGTGAGTGAAAATCACTCACCTCATAATTCTCCTTTTAAAGTGTAAATGATAAGCAAAACTTTTTTTTTCAATTTGATAGAGTACAGAAGAGTTATAACGCCTATCAAGTTTTTTTTTTGTCTCTCACCTGGATTGTTTCTTTGATTAAGGATTAATTATCCAGGTGAGATTAAGGCCCCATTCACGCGGGAATCGTCCGGCACGTACAGCTCCGTGCTGCGTGCACGGCCGTATCGGGAAGGACAGGTGCTGTGTGTGATTAGTACGCAGCCCCCGTCCTTCTCCACGGGACTGCGCAGCCATACGCCCCCCTACGCTCACCTCAAGTGCACGTCCGTGCGGGTGCAGGTCAGTGTACTCATACGCTGACAGGATGGATCCTGTGTGCGTCCGAGCCAGGAAACACGCACCCACACGGACCTGCACTTCAGGTGATCGTAGGGTGGGGTATCGCCGCGTAGTCCCATAGAGAAGGACAGGGGCTAAGTACTAATCACACGCAGCACCTGTGCTTCCCGGGAGCATGCCGGAGCATGCAGCACGGAACTGTACGTGCGGGCCGATTCCCGCGTGAATGCGGCCAAAAGGGGAAGGCTGGCGCATGCTTCTCTGGCCTGGGACTCAGACAGCATTCTGAGAGAGTGGCGATGTGGAGATGTTTGTGAGCAAAAGGTTGCTGGAAACACTTTGGTTTTGTGAGGTGGCTGAGAGAAGCTCACTACCTGTTAGATAGGATACCTGAATGTCTAGTTAGAGCCTATAAGGCAAGGATTTATTTTCTGTTTTATTTTGTTTTTATTGCAACCTTTGAAATAAAACTGACGCAAGTCAGATTGAAAAGAACCTGCTGATTGGTTGCCATGGGCAACTGCTCCAGATTTTCTCTGCTCCAGTTTTGATAAATTCCCCTCACAGTATATTTAATTTATTTTTCACTGATTTGTATTGGGCCTTGTAATGCAACTTGCATAAGTACCATATATATTTATGTATACTGTATAATAATTTATATTTGTTTCTTTAGAGTAGCCACTTATGATTGCTTTTTAGGAATGGTTGGAATCGGTTTTTGAAACTGCTATTTTTTTCTTCTATTTATACATTCTTAACCACTTGCTGCCCGGAGCAATTTCTTACATTTGCACACACATGATAAAATCTGAATTTTTGGCTAGAAAACAGCTTCAGACCTCTAAACAATTATATATTTTCTGAAAGCAGAGGCCCCGTAGAATCAAAAGATGCTAGTTGCAATTTTTTTATGTTGCACGGTATTTGCGCAAATGTTTATCAAACAAGTATTTTTAGGCTAAAATACACTAAAATGAAATTTAGTGCACAGAAACAGAATATAATACCCGATTTTTTGTTAAAATATAAAAGATGGGGTCACGCGGGGTGAATCGATAGCAAACATGTCAAGCTATAAAATTGCGTGCGTCTGTTAAACTGCAAAAAATGACAATAATCAAAGTTTCCCATAGGCGACGCTTTAAACGCTTATATGGCTCATCAGTTTAGTGCTAACAGTGATTGATGGGCCTACAATTATTGCTTGCGAAGATATGGAACATGTGGCACAATTTTCGTTTTTGCATGTAGGCGCATCCGATGTGTGTTTGCGTTGTATGTGCCTGCATGTGGGGGGTGGGGGACTTGAAAAAAATTGTTTGCATTTTTTTTTTTTTAATCTCTAAATTTTTATTTTTACTTTTTTTTTCCACTCCGCTTTATTGCTATTGCATAGGGGGATAACAAGCACCCCATGTAATAGCAAACATAATGTGACATGTCCTCTTTATGGAGACATCAGGGGTCCCCTAATGTCACCTAGGGACCCCAAAGAAGCTGATGAAGCACAGATCTGCTTCACCAGCTTCTTCTTCTGGCTCTAGGAGCCGGAGAATGTGCCCCAGTGACACCGGAAGTGATGTAATGCACATCACTTCCGGGTCCAGTGATTGGAGGAGAGATCAGCGGTTGGAAGCCGCTGATCTCTCCTCCGATCTATCAGGGGAGACCCGCCATGCCGGTCCCGGGCTCACACGGGGGACAGTGGGGCCCGGGAAGCAGTCGGTGGCATCGGGGGACACACGCCGCAGCACTACAAGCGCCTGTGCAGACATCTGTCACATGTCATTGCTTGAAGAAGGGGATCCTGTGTGACCCCGAAACGGTCGTCGAAACTTTGTGACATGTAGTTTTTTCTACAATAAAAAGACTTTGTATTTGAACCAACATTGGAGTGCCGGTGTCCCTGTTTCCTGCTGTTACATGACGGTTGCCGTCCGTCGACCACCGCAGCACCCAGATTCTTTCATTGGAGACAAGCGGTCAGGAGTCCGATGGGTTCATGGATCTAGCCTGTACAGACACCGGATCACTTGTATTTAAACAGCAATCGTCGGCTGTTTAAAACGGTACCAAGAACATAAAAAAAAAAATTACGAGTTCTTGGTATAACCACTTCCAGCAGAGGACGTACATTTACATGAACCTGCTGGAAGTGGTTAAAAAGTAGATAATTTTTAATTTAATAATTTGCATATGAATTATTTATTGTGACATTTTCTATCATTTATTGGTTAACAAAATGCAGGTGAATTTTTTTTAAAGATTTTTTTAAATTTTTAGCAATATTTTTTCTTTTTCTTGTATGAATACTGATTTTGGAAACATTAGTTCTATTTTACAACAAATGTAATGTAATTCACATATTTTATACACTGCCTGGCCAAAAAAAGTCACCACCTGGATTTCGGGCAGTGTTATGATCTGGGGTTGCTTCAGTTGGTCAGGTGTGGGTTCAGCAATGTTATTTCTCCATAAAATTAGGTCATCTGCTACCTGAATATACTGAATGGCCAGGCTTTTCCATGCAATTGTTTTGTTTTTTTATCCATGATGGCATATTCCAAGATGCCAATGCCAGGATTCATTGGGCTCAGATTGTAAAAGAGTGGTTCAGGGAGCATAAGACCTCTTTTTCACACATGGATTGACCACCCCAAAGTCCAGACCTTAACCCCATTGAGAACCAATTGAGAATCTTTGGGATGTGCTGGAGAAGACATTACACAGTAGTCCGACTCTCCCATCATCACTACAAGATCTCGGTGAAACATTAATGCAACTCTGGATGGAAATAAATGTTGTGACATTGCAAAAGCTTATCGAAACGATGCCATTGCATAGCGTGCAGTAATCAACGCTAAAGACGGTCCAACTAAATATTGGAGTGTGTGACTTTTTTTTTGGGGGGTCGCGGGGGGGGGGGTAGTGTAATTTTTTTATGTGTTCTTATTTATTCATTTATATACAGCCTTCTAATGCAACCTACAGTGTTACTATTGTACAAGTGTGTGTGATCAAAATAAAGTTGGTTTATATATTTATCTGCTGCTGGAAATACCTCCTTTTTTTTCTACTCTACTAGTAGCTTCTCATTATTTGTTTAGTGCTTTTGGTAATATTTGCCCACTCATTGCTTTCCCATGGATATGATATATTGTACACTACTACATATTCACATGACAAGTTTCGTCTTTATTTCATTTAAACGTGTCTCACCGATTGACAACAGCAACAGAGGATTGTGGGTAGTGAAACAGCCATAGACTGTGTAAGGACTTCAACTCCATACTCCTCCTGTAGGACACATTGCAGGCATTTGCACAAAAAGGGGAGTGGGGAGCACTGAAACTCAATAGTTGGTGAAACGATAGTTGGGGTGAAGTTCGGCCTTCACGTCACACACCAAGCTTAGCAGTCTCCTCAGCACGACTTCCTTATTCTTTCCATGACTAGTCTGAACCATCTGCAGTGTCTTGCGGGTCCGTGCCTCCACCTCAGAGGACAGGTCGCCCTGTGTACCTAAGGCCTAAAATAAAAATAATGGTGTTATATAAAAGAACTTGATGAAGCATTATTTTTAGCTGGTCACATGTCATAATGCCAACAACACTTTCCATAACAAACACAAAGTTTAGCCCTCTTGATGCCCACAGCATGTGGGGGGTTAAATTGGGCACACGCAGAACTTCTCTCATTGTACCTCTAGAACCACCTAAAGTGTGTGTGTGTCTATAGACAAAACTTTTGGGTTTTTTTTGGATACAACCAGGGCCGTCCCTATAATTCTTTGGTGGGGCCAGTGTCTCCCGGGTTGCTAAGAGCTGGGTGGGGAGATGTGTAAGGGCCATACACTTGTCCCTTCCCAACTCTTAGCAACCTTGGATGCTCTGGCCAGTGTCCCACCCAGCACCTGGAAACCAGTGATGTCAGTGAGCTGGACAGAATGCCGACCAGAGCTGGGAAGTGCACCACCAGGATGCAATCAACACCACCATTTCTTCATGGAACGTGACCACCAGCAACCCACCCCACTACCTTAGGTTGTGCTTATGCTAGGGACACTCCTGGATACAATGGTAAGGGATGAGAACCTCTATCAAGTTTCTATTGCCATCAATGTCTCCGGTACAGAAAGTGATAGAGAAGCTTTTTGAGCTGTCACAGGAACAAGGAGGGGAATTCTTGCAATGGCTAAACTTGTTCTGGTGACAACTGTCTAAAGAGATACTTTCCCCTTGCTTTGGAGAGATGTCCGCTTCACCTTTCTGGTGTGATTCTGGGACCGGAAGTAAAAAAGAACTTTGTTGATCTTTCCAATACTTGAAGTAGAACTCAACTCTTACATCAGAGTCCCCCTTCACATCAGAGCTCTCCTTTACATCAGAGCTCCCCTTTTACATCAGCCTTACATCTGACCTTAAGTGAACCTGGATGTAAACACAGTGGTCAGGAGACATCTTTCCCTGCACCGGATTTGATTATCCCGAGAGAGCTGATACTTACAGGGTTATTCACAAAAGAGTGAAGAGTGAATAACCCTGTTAGATTTGCAGCATACATAAGACTGCATCCTAGGAGAGTTGTAGACCATATCCCGTAGCATAGAGCATAACTATATGGTGATTTATTGATAGTACTACCCTTGCTTAAATTACATCTCTGTAATCACTGACTATACTGTATATGAATAATCTGTGCCTGTTCACAGCTGTCTTCTGTACAATAGACTCTGGCTATCTGGAGAGGATTTATAATATAGGAATTCATGGTTTCAATGTAATTGCCAACTAAACTAAGGTTGCCATGAGTGTTGCCCACTTGGGCACTATCCAATTAATATTAGTACAAGGCCAACACCTGAGGTTTAATCTGCTCTATGTTTTAAATTAATATATTTATTCTGCGGTGCAAAGGGGAAACTGATAAGTCAATATGCTATGGGTCACCACCTATGTACCCCATTCCTGCCCTAGGCACTGCCAGCCACTGTGTATATAGCCCACAATCTATAATCTACATAGGCCCACCTCCAGTATGAGCTGTAGACCACGCACACACACACATGTGTATATATAATTATATATACAAACATAATAAAATAATCAAATCATACCATGCGTTGCTGAGCCTGGAACTCCCTCTCTCTTTCCAGGCGATATTGCTCGATCTCCCCTTGTGCCTCCTCTTTTGCTTGCTTCAGCCTGCGGGCTTTGCCTAGGGATTAAACGTACCATTAGTTGCACGGGAACATCATCCCTCTCATCGGCCCACACAGACAAACAGAGAGACACTAATCTTACGTTTCCTGGCCTCCGCCACCCTCTCGGCTGCTCTCTTCTCAGCCTGCAGCAGCTGCTGGATGCCCTGTGACTGGCTGGCCATGATGTCTCTGTACAATAGAATGGGATTTCTATAAAACCAGCCCTGCGCAAGCCTTTACGCTATGGCTTCTTGATTGATTTGGTTCCCCTATGCAGCTATCACTGTGTCCTCTGTGCAGAGCACTTCCTCCTCCCCCTGTTCTCTGCCTTCATCCTCATCAAGCATCATCTCCTTATCCCTCCCCTTATAGGTACCAATAACAGACAGTTCTCCTCCCCCCATCCTCAGCATCATCTCTTCATCCTTCCCCTTTAGGTACCACTGATACACTGTGTTCTTTATCCTTCAGCATCATCTCCTCCATCCATGTATCACAACCGTGGTTATGTATCACTTTCTTATCAGCATCATCTCCTCCTTGAGTCACCAGTAACACACAGCGTCCTTTCTCATCCCTCCCTCCTGTCTCAGCACCATTCCTCTGTCCATCATCATCCTCCCTCCCTTCTCAGCATCTTTTCCTCTGTCCAGCCTCATCCTTCATCCGCTCTGAGTATTCTTTCCTCTGATCATCCTCCCTCCCTTCTCAGCATCTTATTTTCTGTCCATCCTCAACCCCCCTCCCTTCTCAGCATCCTTTCTCTGTCCATCCTCCCATCTCAGCATAATTTCCTCTGTTCATCTTCATCCTCCCTCCCTTTTCAGCATCTTTTCCTCTGTCCATCCCCATCCTTCATCCCTTCTCAGCATCTTTTCCTCTGTCCATCCCCTTCCTTCCTCCCTTCTCAGCATCTTTTCCTCTGTTCATTCTCATCCTTCATCCCTTTTCAGCATCCTTTCTTCTGTCCATCCTCATCCTCCCCCCTTCTCAGCATCTTATCTTCTGGCCATCCTCATCCTCCCTTCTCAGGATCCTTTCCTCTGATCATCCTCATCCTCCCTCTCTTCTCAGCATCTTATCTTCTGGCCATATTCATCCTCCCTCTCTTCTCAGCATCTTATCTTCTGGCCATATTCATCCTCCCTCCCTTCTCAGCATCCTTTCTCTGTCCATCCTCATCCTCCCCCCCTGTCTCAATATCCTTTCCTCTGTCTGTCCTCCTCCCCCTTCCCTTCTCAGCATCTTTTCCTCTGTCCATCTCCATCCTTCAACAGTCATTGCCGTCAAAATAATGAATCAATATATCCATACCTCATATACAGTCATTGCCCTCAAAATAATGAATCAATATATCCATACCTCATATACAGTCATTGCCCTCAAAATAATGAATCAATATATCCATACCTCATATACTGTTATTCGCATCAAATTAATTAATCTTAATATCCATGCCCCAAATACAATCAATGGCCAAAGTGAAATAATCAATATATCCATACCCCATATACAGTCGATGGACACAAAACGAATTAATCAATATATCCAGTCAATGGACAAAGTTAATGCATCATTTTATCCCTACCTCATATACAGTCAATGGCCACAAAATTATTTAATCAATATATTTAATTTTATTCAACAAAAATAATAGACATTCTATTAAAATCTTTAAAAAGATAAGCGAAAGCTCCCCTCTCTAATTTGCATTATAGGTCTCTCATATATATATCTCTCTCTCTCTCTCTATATATATATATAGAGAGAGAGAGAGAGATATACACTGAGTGTCCAAATTATTATGACCACCCCATCAGAACTTCGTTGGGCCACGAGATAACTCCAGGAGATAACTTTGTTGAAGAGGTGAGATGATGAAAGGTGATGCGAGGAATCTGACACTGCACTGTTGCCCTTCTGTTGTCTTGTACCAGTCTTGCCACTCTCCGTTCTGCCCTACCATTGACTAGTCGCTGACGGCCACAATTCGCACGTTCAGACCCAGATTTTCGGCTGACAGTCCGGTCTTTAAACACTTTAACAATGAGCCCCTCTTGAATATTTAACAAATTCTGCTGTTTTGCTGATACTCGCTCCATGGCTCCGAGCGCCAACAATCATCCCACGTTCAAAGACTGTTAAATCGCATCTACTGTCGTGGTAAACTACATGCTTCCCTATTTATAATGGTCTGGCCCTCTAGCAACTTCAGCGCCAAATTATAGCTAATTTGCCTACAAACGTCAGGTGGTCATAATAATCTGGCCACTCAGTGTATATGATCACTTAAGCTTAAAAGTCCACATGTCTTACAATCTCCACTACATCTACCAACAACTATGTAATGCCAGGGCCTGCATGGTCAGATACAAATTGAGTTGGTAGTTTAGTTAGATCCTGATATTATATAGTTTGGCTAAGTTGATTGGCTGACCATACAATATACAATCTTTTTTTGTTTTCAGAATCAAATCATACAATATACAATCTTATCTTATTGTACAATCTCCTTTAGTTCTACCATCCACTATGTAGTATAAGAGTGTGCCTGATTTCATACTAACTAAAGGATTGTTTAGGTTTGCCTTCATATTACATTGGTTTGGTAAAGCTAAAGGAGATCGGTATGTCCATGGATCTAGGATACAATCAGATTGTACAGCGTGTGGCCAGCGTAAGATGTAATAGGTGGGGATATTCAGCATAAATCAGCAGAAGTGGATTGGGAAGTAAAATCTGGACGGTTTCTGGTGTTCTAGTACCTATAAGAATTATTATACAAACAAAGCTTTACATGAGGACGAAGATCATTATTTTTAGCCATGAGACTGTGATGTCCAATTGTCTATTCACAATGATAACACATCAGGACGGGATCCATAAAAAAGTGACAGTTATTTTCAGGCCAGACAAGTGAGATTTAACAAATGACAGTTATAAGACTAAACACAAATTCAGTATGCTTGTGTTATATCCTTGTGCACTGATGTTGCTGAACCCAGCCCCCACCCCGTCCCAAGATGATGGACATCAAAACATGAAGACATTCAGAACAAGCATTAAAACCCCTTTAAAACAATACCCCCACTAAGCTCTGTAGCTATAGCCAATGCGGCGTAATACATCTTTAAAAATTCCCAATAAAGGGCACTGTGCAGAGTGATGTCACAACAGCAGCCAGCTCCCTGCTAAGCCCCGCCCACCTACCCTATGATGTCACACAGTGGGAGAAGCTCTATAAATAAGAGCTCTGCAGCTTGACAGCCTCAGATAACACGAGGAGGAGAGAGGGTGCGTGTTATTGCGTTTTTGCTGTTTTCTTGCAAGAAAATGGCAATGTCTGTGCTATTGCTCAGATGCGTTTTATTTGCTGTCCTTATTGGACAGGCTGCGGGAGCGCCTCTACGACAACTGGATAGAGGCGTTGTTGATTCTGGAGATATGATAGATAGCGGTAAGTGTCAACCTCTGCAATATTGTGCTATGAGGTGGGAAGTTGTTGGGTGTCACCTCTTAGGTCGCTGGCATTGCACCTGCAGGAGGTGTCTTTAGGTGACATTGGGGGTCGTGTGGGGGCCACTTATTACCTAATATAGTAACATGATGACCAGATGATGGATGTTAAAGGGACCCTGTCACCACCTTTGGCAGTCTCGTTGAATGCCAGTTTAGGCTGCACAAATTGCTGAAGCAGAGACGGATAAAGGTCATTGGATATTGTACATCTCTATATATAGCCCACAATTGTGATCACATGTATGTCTAGGGGGGAGGGGGTACAATGGGGTAACATCCTGTTCTAGGTATTGGAATGAGATCTGTAACAATTCTATCTTTTTTCTATTTACAGTGACGAGTCTACCCAACACCACCGGTAATTTTACTGATGATCAACAGTCTGCCGATGGTAAGTCTAGGGATCTATGATACAATAATATGACCAATCAAATGTCATCAGTTACATTAGCTGTGCAAGAAGCTGATGACTGATTGGTTACTGGGAGGAAGCTGTACAACTTGGTACAGAAAACAGTAACACTGGACTTGAGTGATATGGAATTGATCCCATTGATGTTTCCATACGTATCTAGAATTCTTTTGTGTGCTTCTCCTATTAATAATATATTTTTCCTCTCTAGGTATGCCCATCAGATATTTGCTGGGGGTGATCATCTTGCTTGCGCTTGTAGCTATATTGCTGTGTTTGATTATTGGCTGCCTCCTGACCAACTGCTTATGGTAAGTATCCACCATCATCTACAGAATCCCTTCATGTAAGACTCTTGAGCTGGCCATACACTGTTATAATTAACAGGAATCCGCCTTAGATTCAACCATACTTTCACTCACTGAAAACTATACAGCCCCCGTGCGTCTGATGTCTTCTCTCAGCGCTGCATTATTAGATCCGATGATGATTTTTACATTTTACTTTATTTATTTTTTTACAGCCAAAAACAAGAAGACAAGTTGCAGGAGCTTTACAAAATGCTTTGGTACAGCGATCACGAAACTGCTTCAAGCGCTGCAGAGCTGACCGAGGCCGAAACACCTGGTAAGAAAAGATGATTGATATACTCTTGGTATAGTTTATTAACATTTAATTATTACTTAATTCTTATCCTCAATGTCTTTCTCTTTCCTCCACCAGAATACCAGCAACCTAATATTGGCAGTCCAGGGATGTTCGGCTT
Organism: Nanorana parkeri; assembly: GCF_000935625.1. Lineage (NCBI taxonomy): Eukaryota > Metazoa > Chordata > Amphibia > Anura > Dicroglossidae > Nanorana > Nanorana parkeri. Next base: position 783,216 of record NW_017307047.1, on the reverse strand, counting down.
TGGGAGATTCTTTTAGTAATCTGCTCCCTTCCATGTTGCCTCACCTCAGAGGCAACAGAGAGCAGAGAATGCAGAAGAGGAGGAGGAGAAGGCGGGCCGTACATACAAAAGAAGAAAGTCCCCAAAACAACGAAGAGACACAAAACGCCATAAAGCACTCTGATCTACAATATGATGGTAAGTCTAAAGCCAGTTTTACACATACAAACACATTTTAACACACTTTACCACTACACATGACAACGTTTGTGCCATACATTTTGACGGGTACCCCAGTGCATTAAGGCAAGGCATCTCCAACACCACAACACACAGTAACACACTGGATTCAGCTATGTGGATTCCAGTTATGAGTAGTGGTGGTTAAAAAATTGGGGTTCTAAATCAGAATGGAATATAGACTCTGTATATAACAATTCTATTACTTTATGTTTACAGCGGTTAATGATACTTACGTTGATGATGACGTATCATATTGATGGACCACCCACATGGAGCGTTTTTACCATCTAGCAGTGATAAGTCTATAGGTAGCCATACATGTTCAGATTTCTCTTGTTCAACCCCGTGGGCTGAATGAGAGAAGCTAATCACATGTTTTATTTCGATACATATCTAGAATTGTAAAAAATGCTTCCTCAATTAATAAATATTTCCTCTTTTCTCTTTAGCTTTGCCCATTAGATACGTGTTGGCTTTGATCTAAAAAAAATGAATAAAAGCCTGAAAACTCTATATATTACATTTCCCTTACATGTCTTGAAAGTAACATATTTTAATGTAAAGATGTTGGATAAAAAGTGTTTTCCATTCCATAGCCTCATATTACCTTTCAATGAGTGCCATATGTAGCGCATGATTTGCCCTATGACCTCACTCTATAAAGTCAGATAGGCTATGGTACTTCAGGGGTTCAACTAAAAAAAGGGCCACTGGATTGCAGAGAACATTTGCATAAAAAGTAGTATCACGTGTCCACAAAGTTCCCATAGTTGCATCACATTGATGTAGTACTCAACCCTCCACTGGCCAGGCTGAGGGGAGAACGTAGGAACATGAATGAAGCCTGGGGAAGGGAACTTTCTAGAGTGGAAATCATCAAGTTGGTGTGTTTGGAAAGAACAGTTCTACTCCTGGGGTGCCTGATATGTAATAGATACCTGTGTGTATCATTGCAGATCATTAATCAGACTTCCTCAGTGTCTGTCCAGTTCCACTGACTCCCATCTCCTACCATCGTCATAAGAGCTCTTTCTGTAAACTTATACACAAACATGGTGTCTAGTGTTAAGGATTCCCAGTTTTATCAGAGAGATGTCTAGGACAAGTCAGACCTACTATCCTACCCTGTGTGTCCTGTGTTGGCCAATATATGTAACTGTAATCACATCTACCGGTTATATTTCTCTAAAAGTATTTGAGGTTTGGGGGGGATTTAAATGGACACATACCAATGGCTACTGGTTGTCCAGGGAATGCATTATAAAGAAGAGTTCATAAACCTTGAGGAGCGCTAAGTGTGCTGCGGTGAATTGTGTGTGTGGCCACATAGTGCTAACTGAAGTGGAGAGTTGTATTAAAAGTGAGCCTATGCACTGTACACATGGCGCATGGATGCCAAGGTCCTTACAACCACAAAATATGCTTTATTACTGTGCCACAGACTCATATAAACTTCAGCACAATCATTTAAAAAATCTCTTGCATTAGACATACTTCTCTACACACAGACCAAAGCACTATGTCTGAGCCCACCTTAATGAAGCTCTTTAATAAATATTCAGAGACAACTTAGCAACCAGCATTTGCTGAGACAATGAACACTTGGGTCAGGAGTATGTAAAGTATAATATAGTATGAAGAGTGCATTGATCAGGGGTATGTAATGTACAAATTGGTGTATATAATGCAAGGGTCATGGGTGTGTAATGCACAGGGTAGAGAGATCAGGAATGTGTAATGTACAGAGTTCAGAAGTATGTAACGTACAGAGTGCAGAGGTCAAGATTGTGCAATTCACAGGGTGCAGGAGTCAGGAGTGTGTAACTAACAGAGAACAGGGGTTGGGGGACCATAACTTACAGTGGACAGGGGTAAGGAGAATGCAGGTAACAGGAGTACATAACACACAACCTGCAGGGGACAGGAGTGTGTAACTCAGAGAACATGAGTGTGTAACTCACAGAGGGCAGGGGACATGCGGGGGTCAGGAGTGTGTAATGCACAATGTGATGAGCTAGGAAATAGATAACACAGAGATTGCAGATGTCAGGAGTATGTAACACACAGAGTGCAGGGGTCAGCAGTAAGTAACCCACATTCAGTAGGGATAAGGTGTACATAATGCAGAGTATGTTACATACTCATTACTTCACACTGTGTAGGGGTAAACAGGCAGTGGAAAACAGACAGCAAAAATACCAATAGCAATACAAATACTAATAAGAGTAAAGCCCGTCTCTATGGTATCCAAAAACTAAAACAGAAAGAGTAAGTGATCCATAGTGTTAAGGGAGAAAGGATGTGACACAGTGCACAGGGGTCTGAAGTATGTAATGTCCAGTGTTTAGGAGTAGGGAGTGCATAAAGCACAGCCTGATGCTGCCAGAAATCGTGTGGATCTTTCTACCAGCATCACAAGCTGGTACATTCCAGGATCACCAGTTTATCGACAAAAGAGAGTGGGGCAAGTTCCCTTTCAGTTCTGCCTGGAAGTGTGTACTGTTAATGATAGGCTTACTTTAAGACAATGTGTTCTTTTACGGGTAGCATAGGCCAGCAGTGTAATATGCAATTTAAAAATACGAGGGATGATTCTGTGATCATAGTCTTGATTCACTACATGTTCCTCTCACTTCCTTCCAGGAAAAGGAAATAAAAGAAAATGTCCCCAGTGGGAAACGGACAGCAAAAAAAAAACTCTTAACTGGGGTTATCCATACTCTGCTCTAGTCATACATTTAAAAGAAATGTTACAAAGTGAATGCATTGCGGTCAAATGGAGGCCTAAACAGCAGGAAGTGTAAAAGAGCTTGCAGTCTCAAATAGCTAATATGTGCGATAAATTTATTCTGTTGTGAGTTCCGAACTATACCCTAGCCCATATTGGCTACCCAATAACATTTCTGCAATGCCTACTAATGGCACAATGATTGGATAGTGGGCTGTGATGAGGAGGAGGAGCATAGTTGAGTTACAAACTATACCCCAGCCCTGGTTGGCCACCCAATAACATTGCTGCAATGCCTACTAATTGCACAATGATTGGGCTGTGAGGAGGAGGAGCATGGTTATCAATCGCATAACCATCACTGCATAGTTACAGGGGATGGGAGTCGGTGGATAAACTATCTGAAGAGTTAAGAGCTAACTGGGTATTTATTGTCACAGCCATGAGAAACACTTCTAATTTTCAAAGCACTGGTACCCCTTCCCATTGTCTTACAACATACCGGTACATATCCAGGGCTTCATATTCCCAATCTTCTGGTCACACGCCTCTTCTACTAAACTTATTCAAAATGACTCCTCAACACTTACAACCATTCAAATAGCTTTATGTAAGCATGCTTAAAAAAGTGCTTACTATCAGGTTTACAGTATATTTGTATGAAATACCCATTAAGTTCTGCATATCATACTTCGGAGCACTCGTTTAATTAAATCCACACTGAAAGATGATGCAAATAATTTATTTAGTATAAACTTCCATCTTTGATTCTTGTACAAAGGTAATAGGCTTCCGGGGACAATGTCTGAAGAACGCTGCATCTCCTACAACAACCAATCGGCTCCTCACTTTAATACTCTTATCTGCCCCGAAAATTGTACTTGAGATCTGCTATGGCTATGGACCAGTCAGTTTTTTCAGAGACTTTCATGAGACCTAAAGCCTTGCTCTTTTTGGTATCTTCAGACACAACCTGGAGGTTGCCATTGCCAACCACCTTCTGAAAATGAAAATTGTCAGCTGATCCAAAAAACCCAGCACTTTCTGAGCAGAGACAGATCAAGGCAGAATGGGGAGCCCCCTCCTTCAATTAACATTGATAAGCAACAGACACAAACTTCCTTCAAGTTCATCCTCCCTTGTAAAGAGACAAAAAGGTACATAGCTTGACCAACTGCTCTATCCTCCTAGTTTACTGCAGGAGAATGATTGTTGTAAGTGCCCCCGTGGACATCCAGAAGGCACTGAAGCCGATGCTTTGCATTGCACTTGGTGATGTAAGGCTTGGATGCAGCTGCTTGGCCATGGAAACCCATTCCATGAAGCTCTCTACGCACTGTTGTTGTGCCAATCTGAAGGCCACACGAAGTTTGGAGGTCTGCCAGCAACCCCCTGCTGCGCATGCGCAAAGTACAGTTGGGAAACGCACACTTCCCCGCATGTGTGTTCGCCACGGAACGGCCACGAAAAAGTGCACCAAACGGCGCACAGGAAGTGACGCACTGAGCTAATCGTTCCCACTATATAATCTCAGCCTGCATGCCTCCATATTGCTGGATTATCTTCAGCTCTCCTGTGTTCCTGTGATTTATCTGCCTTGTGTTCCTGTGATTTATCTGCCTGTTTGACTTTGACCCATATCTGCCTTGACCATTCTTGCCTGCCACCTGCCCCTGAGTTCGTATTGTTTACTGGACTCTGCCTTTGCCCTATCCCTCTGTACTGTTCCTGCCCGATTGGTGTGACCTTGGCTCGTTGACCTGGATTTCACATTCTGCCCGGTTCTACTACTGCACCTGGATTTCAGCTTGCACGGTGTTATCACCACTGGCACCTGTGCCACTCGCTGCCTACTTGGACTTTGTTCCCAACCCCAGAGTCCTCGGGACACTAGGTGCAAGGGTGGCCTTCTCACGCATTCAGTCTCAAATCAGGTACGTGACAGAATAATCCAGCCATGTCTGAGACTGAGAGGAGTGCTTCCGCCTTGGAGTTCCTGTGCCAGCAAATGGCCTCTGTGACTCAGGCTCTGAAAGCGTTGCAGGAGGGATAATTTCAACTGGAAGGCCGGATGACCGCCTTAGCTAACGCCTCCTTATTAAACCCTAGTCCTCCGGAACAACCAGCCACAGAACACCCCCAGCTCTGCCAGCTCCAGAACCCCGTGTTCCCACGCCTGAACGGTTCTCTGTAGATCATCACAAGTTCCGTGCCTTCAAGAACACATGTCAGCTGTTCTTTGCATTACAGCCCTGGACTTTCACCTCCAAGACCACCACGGTGGGCTTTGTTATTTCTTTGCTCACAGGAGAACCTCAGTCCTGGGCTCACCATCTCCTGGAGAAAGAGAGCTCAATCCTAAACTTTTTCCTCTCTTTTTGATGCCATGGCACAGCTATATGACGAACCTCAATGCTACACAACGGCTGAGACCATCCTCCACTCCCTCCTACAAGGCAGATGGCCAGTCGAGGACTATGTGGCTGAGTTCCGCAAGTAGGAAGCCGACACAGCCTGGAATGACCCTGCCTTGCGTCACCAGTTCCGGTTGGGTTTGTCCGAGACCATGAAGGACGAACTGGTTCGGGTGGGCATGCCTGCGACATTGGAGGATTCGATTCAATTAGCCATACAACTTGACTGAAGGATCCGGGAGAGACACAGGGAACGATCCAGTACCACCCATCCAACCTGGATGTTGCCACGGGTGCCCATGGCTCAGTACCGTCAAACCACTGAGTCACCTGTTGTGCCCCCCATCTCCGAAGCCGAACCTATGCAACTCGGTCTGATTCTTGCTCCTCTGACTCCGGAGGAACGACAGCGCCGTAGGCACAACAATCTGTGCCTCTATTGTGGTGAATCGGGGGACTTCCTAAGCGGATGTCCGATCCGACTGTCACTGCAGTGACAGTCTGTCCCATCTCACTCTCCAACTTTTCTGCAGATCCCGGGAAGGATTATCCAAGTGTCAGCTATAATTGACTCTGGCGCATGTAGCTGCTTCATCGACCAGCACTTTTCCCAGGTACATCGAATCCCTCTTTTTACCAAGCCGCACCCTTTAATCATTCAGTTGGCCGACAGGTCTGCACCTAGTTCTGGTCCCATCACACAAGAAACTTGCCCCATGCTGGCCACTACAGGAACAGAACATCTGGAAAACCTACGGCTAGATGTCATCTCATCTCCAATGTTCCCGGTAATCTTGCTTGCAAAGACAAGAGCCTCTGATTAACTGGAGCTCCGGGACTGTTGTCTTTTCCTCCTCTTATTGTCTTCAACATTGCTTTTCGCCAGGGGGTTTGTCTGACGATCCAACCTGAGGTCTCTGAGGCCACTCGCTTATTTCCTCCTGCCTACCATGAGTTCCTAGATGTCTTCAATAAAAAGGGAGCGGACTCCTTACCCCCTCACCGGCCATATGATTGCCCGATCGAGTTGCTACCCAGATCAGCGATTCCATTTGGTCGGATTTACCCCTTATCCGAGCCGGAATAGAAAACCCATTCGCCAATACATTGATGAGAACCTGGCTAGGGGATTCATCCGGCCCTCTACATCCCCTGCAGGGGCAGGCATCTTCTTTGTTGAAAACAAGGATCGCTCTTTGCAACCATGTATAGACTATCGGGAACTCAATAAAATCATGGTGAAAAAACGTTACCCATTGCCTCTTGTTCCTGAACTCTTCCAACGTTTCCGGACCGCAAAGGTCTTCTCCAAGCTAGACCTCAGAGGGGCCTACAACCTAGTACGGATGAGGGAAGGGGATGAGTGGAAAACCGCCTTCCGTGCTAGATTCGGGCACTTTGAATATTTGGTCATGCCATTTGGGCTATGTAATGCCCCTGCAACATTCCAGCACTTTGTTAACGATATTTTCAGAGACTTTGTGGACTTATTCATGATTGTGTACCTGGATGATATTCTCGTCTTCTCTCCATCCCTTGAGGCCCACTGGAGCCATATGCATAAAGTTCTCTGTCGCCTCCCTGCCCTCAAGTTATATGCAAAGGCAGAGAAATGCGAATTTTAAAAAGACACCATACAATTCCTCGCTCTAATCATCTCTACTTCCGGGATTTCTATGGACCATCAGAAGGTGACAGCTGTTCTGAACTGGCCAGCACCGACAGATCGTAAAAGCATCCAGGGGTTCATTGACTTTGCTAATTTCTATCGAAAATCCATTAAGGGATTCTCCTCCCCTCATCGCACCCATCCCGCAGATCACGAAACAGGGTTCCCGTTTCAATTGGTCCTTCAGTGCATAGACAGCATTCGATAAGCTGAAGGGTTTCTTTACCTCTGCCCAGGTATTGAGGCACCCTGATCCTGCCTTGCCTTATGTTCTGGAAGTGGTTGCCTCCGAAAATGCCGTGGGGGCCGTCCTCTCCCAACGTCACGGAGGTACAGCTCTGCTTCATCCTGTGGTGTTTTTCTCCGGGAAGATGTCTCCGGCTGAGAGGAACTACGATGTCAGGAACCGGGAACTCCTGGCCATAAAAATGAGCCTGGGAGGAATGGCGCTATCTGCTTAAGGGGGCAGCTCACCCGGTCCTCGTTTTTACAGACCACAGAAACCTAGAGTACCTCTGTACAGCCAAACACCTAAGGCTTAGGCAGACTAGATGGTCACTCTTCTTCTCCAGGTTTACCCTGCATATTACTTACTGGCTGGGGTCCAAGAATGGCAAAACAGATGCTCTCTCTAGGATGTATCCCATGTCTGAAGATACAGGGCCCGCAGAGACTGTTCTTCCTGACCATAGTTTCCTCCTGATGGCCGATGACTTGGTTTCTAAGCTCAGGCTGGCATCCTCAGCTGAAGTCTTGCCCCCGGGGTAGCCCTGCCCAGTGGGGCATCCGGAGGCTGCCCGTTCGGGGGGGGGCACGGTCAGCTGTCAGCAACCCTCTGCTGCTGCTGCGCGAATTCCCATTGAGAAATGCACTTCCGTGCATGCGCACGCCATGGAGCAGCTGCAAAAAAGAGTGACACAGTGACACAGGAAGTGACACACTGACCTAATTGTTCCCACTATATAAGCTCAGCCTGCATGCCTCCATATTGCTGGATTATCTTCAGCTCTCCTGTGTTCCTGTGATTTATCTGCCTGTTTGACTTTGACCCGGATCTGCCTTGACCATTCTTGCCTGCCGCCTGCCGCTGATCTTGGATTGTTCACTGGACTTTGCCTTTGCCTCATCCCTCTGTACTGTACCTGCCCGATTGGTGTGACCTTGGCACGTTGACCTGGATTTCGGATTCTGCCTGGCTCTACTACAGCACCTGGATTTCAGCTTGCACGGTGTTATCACCACTGGCACCTGTGCCACTCGCTGTCTACTTGGACTCTGTTCCCAAACCCAGAGTCTTCTGGACACGAGGTGCAAGGGAGGCTTCCTCACGCATTCAGTCTCAAATCAGGTACGTGACAAGGTCTGTAGCTATTGACTTTGCAGACAGTTGGCGAACTTCTGTGCATTGTGCGCTTCAGCCTGCGCTGATCCCGCTTTGTCATTTTAGGTGGCCTACCACTTCGTGGCTGAGTTGCTGTTGTTCCTATTTGCTTTCACTTTGTTATAATACCACTAACAGGTGACCGTGGAATATTTAGTAGCAAGGAAATTTCACGGATGGACTTATTGCACAGGTGGCAACCTATCACGGTTAACATGCCTGAAGTCACTGAGCTCCATAGAGCGACCCATTCTTTCACAAATGTTTGTAGAAGCATCTGCATGCCTAGGTGCTTGATTATGTGCTATGGATAGGTTAGGTAGGTCCTCATCTCATATTTTGCCTTTAGTTTTGGTAAAACTAAAGCTACTTGCACAAAGATTGCACAGTCAGACATTAAAGTGTATGGTGACAGTAAGGCTTACCTTACAATATTCAATCTTATTGTACAATCTCCTTTAGTTCTACCATCCACTATGTAGTATAAGGGTCTGCCTGATTTCATACTAATTAAAGGATTGTTTAGCTTTGTCTTCATATTACATGGTTTTGGTAAAGCTAAAGGAGATTGGTCTGGTCAACAGCCCGCAAATAGTATGTCCATGGTTCTATGATACAATCAGATTGTACAGCGTGTGGCCAGCGTAAGATGTAATAGGTGGGGATATTCAGCATAAATCAGCAGAAGTGGATTGGGAAGTAAAATCTGGACGGTTTCTGGTGTTCTAGTACCTATAAGAATTATTATACAAACAAAGCTTTACATGAGGACGAAGATCATTATTTTTAGCCATGAGACTGTGATGTCCAATTGTCTATTCACAATGATAACACATCAGGACGGGATCCATAAAAAAGTGACAGTTATTTTCAGGCCAGACAAGTGAGATTTAACAAATGACAGTTATAAGACTAAACACAAATTCAGTATGCTTGTGTTATATCCTTGTGCACTGATGTTGCTGAACCCAGCCCCCACCCCGTCCCAAGATGATACTTAATTCTAATCCTCAATGTCTTTCTCTTTCCTCCACCAGAATACCAGCAACCTGATATTGGCAGTCCAGGGATGTTCGGCTTTTGGGGATTCTTTTAGTAATCTGCTCCCTTCCATGCCTTAGATGCAAGGGAGAGCAGAGTACGAAGAAGAGGAGGAGGAGAAGGTGGGCCATACATACAAAAGCAGAAGGTCCCCAAAACAACAAAGGGACACAAAATGCTGTAAAGGCAAAAAGAAAGAGAAGGGGTCACAGGACAAAGGGGCAGATAAAGATATAAAGGCGAAGAAGACTAAACCACCAGTCCCGCCGCGGCCCAATATACCTTCTCCTCAGAAGAAGCCGGGGAGACCAGTGGCCCCACCAACCAAAAGGCCTACTCCCAAGACGGTGAAGCCTGTGGCCCCGCCACGGCCCAATAAACCTACTTCGAAGAAGGTGAAGCCAGCTGTCCCACCCCGGCCCAAAAAAACAGCCCTGGAAAAGGTACGGCCTGTGGCACCTCCACGGCCCAAAAAACCTATTCCGGAGAAGGTAAAGCCAGTGGCACCACCCCGGATGAAGAAAACTTCTTCGCCGAAGGTGAAGCCAGTGGCCCCACCTCAGACGAAGAAAGCTACTTTGCCAAAGGTGAAGCAATTGGCCCCACCTCGGACAAAGAAAACATATTTGACGAAGGTGAAGCCAGTGGCCCCACCTCGGATGAAGAAAACTTCTTCGCCGAAGGTGAAGCCAGTGGCCCCAATCCGGGTTAAAAAGCCAAAAGCTCCTCCCCAAACCAAGAAACAACGGAACCAATGAAGCTTCCATCCTTAGTGAAGCTGCCTCACCAAAAGTAAAGATGCCTTTACCACCATTGCTCAAAGCAAGTAAATCGCATTAATGTGATTTTTTTGCCGGCCTAAAGCCAAAGCCCTGGGGAGGTCTACCTCCTAAGGGCCATCTGAAGGAGCATTAAGGTGGTTAAAAACATCTACTGAAAGCAAATTGCTACAAAAAAAGGCATCAAGATAGAAGCTGGTGTGCCCAGCAGGGTAGGTAGCTTCACAAAGAGAGGCTGCCATTCTGAAAGAAATATGGACCTCAACCACAGAAGACGTGTTAAGCACTCTGGTCTACATTATGATCGTAAGTCTAAAGCCAGTTTTACACATACAAACACATTTTAACACACTTTACCACTACACATGACAATTTTGGTGCCATTCATTTTGACGGGTACCCCAGTGCATTAAAAAGAAAGGCATCTCCAACACCACAACACACAGTAACATACTGGATTCAGCTGTGTGGATTGCAGTCATGAGTAGTGGTGGTTATAAAATTGGGGTTCTAAATCATAGAATGGAATATAGACTCCGTATATAACTATTCTCTTCATTTATGTTTACAGCGGTTAATGATACTTACGTTGATGATGACGTATCATATTGATGGACCACCCACATGGAGCGTTTTTACCATCTAGCAGTGATAAGTCTATAGGTAGCCATACATGTTCAGATTTCTCTTGTTCAACCCCGTGGGCTGAATGAGAGAAGTTAATCAAATATTAATATTTCTATACATATCTAGAAGTGTAAAAATTACTTCTTCAATTAATAATTATTTCTTCTTTTCTCTTTAGCTTTGCCCATTAGATACGTGTTGGCTATGATCACCTTGGTTGGCTTCAGTTTTCTAAAGAGCCAAGGACAGGACTAAGGTTCTGATGAAGACCGCATCCAGCTACTCTCACATTCTATATACTGTTATAGATCTAAAAAAATTAATAAAAACCTGAAAACTCTATATATTACATTTCTCTTTCATGTCTTGAAAGTAACATATTTTCATGTAAAGATGTTGGATAAAAAGTGTTTTCCATTCCATAGCCTCATAATACCTTTCAATGAGTGCCATATGTAGTGCATGATTTTCCCTACGACCTCACTCTATAAAGTCAGATAGGCTATGGTACTTCAGGGGTTCAACTAAAAAAAGGGCCACTGGATTGCAGAGAACATTTGCATAAAAAGTAGTATCACGTGTCCACAAAGTTCCCATAGTTGCATCACATTAATGTAATACTCAACCTTCCTCTGGCCAGCCTGAGGGGAAACAGACAGCAAATAAAACCTCTAACGGGGTTATCCCTGTTCTGCTCTAGTCATAAACTATAAAAGAAATGTTAAAAAGTGAATACATTGGGGTAAATTTGAGGCCTAAACATCAGGAAGTGTAAACGCGCTTGCAGTGTACGTGTCTCAAATAGCTCATTTGTGCGATACAATTAATCTGTTGCGAGTTTCGAACTATACCCCAGCCCTTCCTGACTACCCAATATATTTGCTGCAATGCCTACTAATGGCACAATGATTGGATAGTGGGCTGTGAGGAGGAGGAGCATAGTTATAAATCGTATAACCATCACTGCATAGTTACAGGGGATGGGAGTCGGTGGATAAACTATCTGAAGAGTTAAGAGCTAACTGGGTATTTATTGTCACAGCCATGAGAAACGCTTCTTATTTTGTAAGCACTGGTACCCCTCCCCATTGTCTTACAACATACCGATACATATCCAGGGCTTCATATTCCCAATCTTCTGGTCACACGCCTCTTCTACTAAACTTATTCAAAATGACTCGTCAACACTTACAGCCATTCAAATACACTATATTGCCAAAAGTAGTGGGACACCCCTCCAAATCATTGGATTCAGGTGCTTTGTGAAAATTACTTGCTACTAAATATTCCGCGGTCACCTGTTAGTGGTATTATAACAAAGTGCAAGCAACTGGGAACAACAGCAACTCAGCCACGAAGTGGTAGGCCACGTAAAATGACAGAGCGGGGTCAGCACATTCTGAAGCGCACAGTGCGCAGAAGTCACCAACTGTCTGCAGAGTCGATTGCTACAGACCTCCAAACTTCGTGTGGCCTTCAGACTGGCACAACAGTGTGTAGGGGGCTTCATGGAATGGGTTTCCATGGCCGAGCAGCTGCATCCAAGCCTCACATCCCCAAGTGCAATGCAAAGCGTCGGCTGCAGTGGTGTAAAGCATGCCGCCACTGGACTCTAGAGAAGAGGAGACGTGTTCTCTGTATTAATAATTATTTCTTCTTTTCTCTTTAGCTTTGCCCATTAGATACGTGTTGGCTATGATCACCTTGGTTGGCTTCAGTTTTCTAAAGAGCCAAGGACAGGACTAAGGTTCTGATGAAGACCGCATCCAGCTACTCTCACATTCTATATACTGTTATAGATCTAAAAAAATTAATAAAAACCTGAAAACTCTATATATTACATTTCTCTTTCATGTCTTGAAAGTAACATATTTTCATGTAAAGATGTTGGATAAAAAGTGTTTTCCATTCCATAGCCTCATAATACCTTTCAATGAGTGCCATATGTAGTGCATGATTTTCCCTACGACCTCACTCTATAAAGTCAGATAGGCTATGGTACTTCAGGGGTTCAACTAAAAAAAGGGCCACTGGATTGCAGAGAACATTTGCATAAAAAGTAGTATCACGTGTCCACAAAGTTCCCATAGTTGCATCACATTAATGTAATACTCAACCTTCCTCTGGCCAGCCTGAGGGGAAACAGACAGCAAATAAAACCTCTAACGGGGTTATCCCTGTTCTGCTCTAGTCATAAACTATAAAAGAAATGTTAAAAAGTGAATACATTGGGGTAAATTTGAGGCCTAAACATCAGGAAGTGTAAACGCGCTTGCAGTGTACGTGTCTCAAATAGCTCATTTGTGCGATACAATTAATCTGTTGCGAGTTTCGAACTATACCCCAGCCCTTCCTGACTACCCAATATATTTGCTGCAATGCCTACTAATGGCACAATGATTGGATAGTGGGCTGTGAGGAGGAGGAGCATAGTTATAAATCGTATAACCATCACTGCATAGTTACAGGGGATGGGAGTCGGTGGATAAACTATCTGAAGAGTTAAGAGCTAACTGGGTATTTATTGTCACAGCCATGAGAAACGCTTCTTATTTTGTAAGCACTGGTACCCCTCCCCATTGTCTTACAACATACCGATACATATCCAGGGCTTCATATTCCCAATCTTCTGGTCACACGCCTCTTCTACTAAACTTATTCAAAATGACTCGTCAACACTTACAGCCATTCAAATACACTATATTGCCAAAAGTAGTGGGACACCCCTCCAAATCATTGGATTCAGGTGCTTTGTGAAAATTACTTGCTACTAAATATTCCGCGGTCACCTGTTAGTGGTATTATAACAAAGTGCAAGCAACTGGGAACAACAGCAACTCAGCCACGAAGTGGTAGGCCACGTAAAATGACAGAGCGGGGTCAGCACATTCTGAAGCGCACAGTGCGCAGAAGTCACCAACTGTCTGCAGAGTCGATTGCTACAGACCTCCAAACTTCGTGTGGCCTTCAGACTGGCACAACAGTGTGTAGGGGGCTTCATGGAATGGGTTTCCATGGCCGAGCAGCTGCATCCAAGCCTCACATCCCCAAGTGCAATGCAAAGCGTCGGCTGCAGTGGTGTAAAGCATGCCGCCACTGGACTCTAGAGAAGAGGAGACGTGTTCTCTGGAGTGACCAATCATGCTTCTCTGTCTGGCAATCCGATGGACGTATCTGGGTTTGGTCGGTTGCCAGGAGAACGGTACTTGCCTGACTGCATTGTACCAAGTGTAAAGTTTGGTGGAGGGGGGATTATGGTGTGGGTTTTTTTTTCAGGGGCTGGGCTTGGCCCCTTAGTTCCAGGGAAGGGGAATCTTAAGGCATCAGCATACCAAGACATTTCATGCTCCCAACTTTGTGAGAACAGTTTGGGGATGGCCCCTTCCTGTTCCAACATGACTGCGCACCAGTGCACAAAGCAAGGTCCATAAAGACATGGATGAGCAAGTTTTGGGTGGAGGAACTTGACTGGCCTGCACAGAGTCCTGACCCCAAGCCAATAGAACACATTTAGGATGAATTAGAGCGGAGAATGCGAGTCCGGCCTTCTCGTCCATCATCAGTACCTGACCTCACAAATCCGCTTCTGGAAGAATGGTCAAACATTCCCATAGACACTCTTCTAAACCTTGTGGACACCTTCCTAGAAGAGTTGAAGCTGTTATAGCTGCAAAGGGCTGAGCCAACTCAATAATGAAGCCTACGGACTAAGACTGGGATGCCATTAAAGTTCATGTACGTGTAAAGGCCGGCATCCCAATACTTTCAGCAATATAGTGTAGCTTTATGTAAACTTGCTTTAAAAAGTGCTTACTATCAGGTTTACATTTGTATGAAATACCCATTAAGTTCTACATATAAACTTCGGAGCACTCGTTTAATTAAATCCACACTGAAAGATGATGCAAATAATTTATTTAGTATAAACTTCCATCTTTGATTCTTGTACAAAGGTAATAGGCTTCCGGAGACAATGTCTGAAGAATGCTGCATCTCCTACAACAACCAATCGGCTCCTCACTTTCATATTCTTATCTGCCCCTCAAATTGTACTTGAGAAGCTGCTATGGACCAGTCAGTTCTTTCAGGAGACCTACGGCCTTGCTCTTTTTGGTATTTTCAGACACAACCTGAAGGTTGACATTGCCAACCACCTTCTGAAAATGAAAATTGTCCACTGATCCAAAAAACCCGGCACTTTCTGAGCAGAGACAGATCATGGCAGAATGGGGAGCCCCCTCCTTCAATTAACATTGATAAGCAATAGTCACCAACTGCCTACAAGTTCATCCTCCCTTGTAAAGAGACAAACGGTACCGAGCTTTGACCAACTGCCCTATCCTCCTAGTTTACTGCAGGAGAATGATGGTTGTAGGTGTCCCCCTGGACATCCAGAAGGCACTGTGCTCCTGTCTAGGTTTCCTTGTGCTTGATCTGGTTTCTTAGTCACCGACCCAGAACAAGTACGGAGAATAAACATTCTGAATGTTCTCCGATTTTACTTGCACTCAGGGTCAGCAACTCAAAATGCTGCCATCAGACTCAGCAAGGCAAACGGCATTTTCAGAAACGAAAGTCACCATTTGGCAGCCAACGCAGACTAAACAAGCAAAGCAGAAGGAATATGATTCTCATGTACTACCTGCAGAAGGCTTTTATGAACGTATACTCATGATGGCTTGCAGACGTTTATGGTTGCTGTGAGCGATACCCCTGTTCTTCTTTCGGCCTCTAATGTATAAATCCCACTGTTTTATAACATACAGATTTCGGAATTCTAAATGATATAATAGTACGCTGAAAATCTATAAACACCAAAATATACATATCAGTTTTTCCCAATGTATCAAACTTAATTCTATTCACCCAATAAACTTTACTGTATATTAGATTGCATCCTAATGAATAGCTCTGAAAAAAGTTGTCGAGTCATTCCCATAAAAAATATATATTGAATCATCTAAAATTCCCATCATTATTTTATTATTACAAGCCGTCTAAGGTTGCAAAATGCTGTTGAACCTTATGAGCTTGTTCACACCCTGTCCGGACCATCTCCAGACCAGTAGTCTGTTCCCGGACCAAAAAAGCTTCCCAATGTATCCCTATGCTGTTTCTGGACTAGCCAGCACAGTCCGTTCCAGTCCAGACAAAAAAAATAAAATACTGCTGGTCTCATTTTCTCTGGCCCGGAAAGCACTGGAACGCATGCAAACACACTGGGCTTCACCTCAAAACCCATTTAAAGCTAAAAAAATGCACCGGAACGTGGCAGAAATGCACTGCATTGCGTTTGCAGATCTGCTGCTCCGTACATGGTCTGAACATAGCCTAAACCTTGATTTGGCCAAAATGACATCAATTTATTTTTTTTTTTTTTCAGAATAAATTTTATTTGTGTCATTTCACATACAATTCCATAAATTACATAATGATATCATTAACCTCTACATATATGGCTATTTCATGTCTAAAATGTCTTAATTTATTCTTAATTACAGGTAAAAAATATATCATAACAGATGAAAAATACTAGTACTTGTGACTAAATAGATAATAAACCAACCTTTCACCATTACTTGTTTAGCCATAAAGAGAGAGGGCAAAGAGCATTATACTGTCTGAGATGCCACTCAATTACGGCCCCGTACCTTTTCTCTTCCCGTTTATTCATAAAAAAAAAAAAAAACCCTATCATACCCGCTCCTTCATCCATTCCCCCCCCTCCCCTCCTCCCCTAGATCCAAACTCGTTCCCTCCCCTAGAAAA
>NW_017307047.1:760973-766254 GCF_000935625.1 Nanorana parkeri | reverse complement strand
GAAGTAAGGAGGAAAGCTTTATGCCATTCTTCTGCTGTAAAGGTCTGTCCAATTTCTCGTTCCCACTCCTTAATGTAATAAGGGGGGGATGGGAGCATTGTTCCCAATAGTATGTTATATATCCTTGACACCCTGTGCTTCCCCCCTGGTTTATTTGAAATCATATTCTCAATTGGGGTCAGTTCCCTATCTATAGGGCCCTGGGAACACAGGTAGTTATAGAAATGTCCAAGTTGGAAGTATTCAAGCCATCTACCTTGACCCGCCATTCCCAGTGGCAGTAGATCTTTTAGGGGGAGTACCCCCCATTCATTAATCGCTTGTCGTATTGGGGAGTGGCTTGAACTCTTCCATCTCAGAAATCCCGTATTCCCCATTCCTTGTGGGAAATCTGGGTTGCCAAGAATAGGTGTCAATGGTCCCGTATAAGATGATACCCCATACCTCTTAATCAGAGCATCCCATATATTTATTATCGAACCAGTTACAATGGACTGGTTCCACCCCCGCGGTCGTTTATCCGGGTTTATCCATGACAATGATGTTAAGGGTATTGAAACCTCAGCTTGTTCTATTGTTACCTAGAGTTTGGGCCGCGTGGGGCTGAACCAGTCCATCAACCTGTTCAGGGTCGCTGCTTTATAGTATATCTCCATATGTGGTAAGCTCCCTCCCCCTTCCGATCTTCTTTTAACCAAAATATCATACCTCAGACGCGCCCCGGAGGTACCCCAGGTATATTGTAACAGCACAGATCTTAATCTATGAAAATATAGTCTGGGGATATTTGCCGGGGTCGTCTGAAATATGTAAAGGAATCTTGGAAGAAAAAATGACATCAATTTAGTTTATATAAAGTGCTATATGTAAATACCTGTCCACCACTTATCTGCTGCAGGCCAGCTGAAATGAGACATCATACTCAGAGTGGGCGTGCACTCTTACATGGAGACAGAGAATGTAAAAGGAAGAGTGAGTGGCATCTAAGTGACTACATAAGTGCTTTGCCTCTGCTATTAAGAATATTATACGAATTTCCCATCATTATGGGTAGCGGGAAAAAAACAATCGGTTCTACTGAGGATTTTACAGTAGGCCGGTCATGGAAGACGGGTGTTGAGCCTATCCTTTAGGCCACATTCACACTGAGCGATTTATCGCAGCGATATCGCTCATATTTCCACACGATATCGCTCTATGTAGTTTCTCCAAACCATTTCAATGGAGCTGTTCACATCTCGTCGCTCAATATCGCTTGTAGCTCGTCAGTGTAGCTTGTCGCTCCTACATGACCCTTTTTTCGAGCGATTTTGCTCCCGATTGCATACAGCCCAATAGGAACAAGTCGCTCAATATCGCTCATATAAAATCGCGCAATTTTCATGTCGCTCAATATCGCTCATATAAAATCGCGCAATTTTCATGTCGCTCAGTGTGAATTGGGCCTAAAGGAAACGAGTTCTCGTTCCCACTCCTTAATGTAATAAGGGGGGGATGGGAGCATTGTTCCCAATAGTATGTTATATATCCTTGACACCCTGTGCTTCCCCCCTGGTTTATTTGAAATCATATTCTCAATTGGGGTCAGTTCCCTATCTATAGGGCCCTGGGAACACAGGTAGTTATAGAAATGTCCAAGTTGGAAGTATTCAAGCCATCTACCTTGACCCGCCATTCCCAGTGGCAGTAGATCTTTTAGGGGGAGTACCCCCCATTCATTAATCGCTTGTCGTATTGGGGAGTGGCTTGAACTCTTCCATCTCAGAAATCCCGTATTCCCCATTCCTTGTGGGAAATCTGGGTTGCCAAGAATAGGTGTCAATGGTCCCGTATAAGATGATACCCCATACCTCTTAATCAGAGCATCCCATATATTTATTATCGAACCAGTTACAATGGACTGGTTCCACCCCCGCGGTCGTTTATCTGGGTTTATCCATGGCAATGATGTTAAGGGTATTGAAACCTCAGCTTGTTCTATTGTTACCCAGAGTTTGGGCCGCGTGGGGCTGAACCAGTCCATCAACCTGTTCAGGGTCGCTGCTTTATAGTATATCTCCATATGTGGTAAGCTCCCTCCCCCTTCCGATCTTCTTTTAACCAAAATATCATACCTCAGACGCGCCCCGGAGGTACCCCAGGTATATTGTAACAGCACAGATCTTAATCTATGAAAATATAGTCTGGGGATATTTGCCGGGGTCGTCTGAAATATGTAAAGGAATCTTGGAAGAAAAAATGACATCAATTTAGTTTATATAAAGTGCTATATGTAAATACCTGTCCACCACTTATCTGCTGCAGGCCAGCTGAAATGAGACATCATACTCAGAGTGGGCGTGCACTCTTACATGGAGACAGAGAATGTAAAAGGAAGAGTGAGTGGCATCTAAGTGACTACATAAGTGCTTTGCCTCTGCTATTAAGAATATTATACGAATTTCCCATCATTATGGGTAGCGGGAAAAAAACAATCGGTTCTACTGAGGATTTTACAGTAGGCCGGTCATGGAAGACGGGTGTTGAGCCTATCCTTTAGGCCACATTCACACTGAGCGATTTATCGCAGCGATATCGCTCATATTTCCACACGATATCGCTCTATGTAGTTTCTCCAAACCATTTCAATGGAGCTGTTCACATCTCGTCGCTCAATATCGCTTGTAGCTCGTCAGTGTAGCTTGTCGCTCCTACATGACCCTTTTTTCGAGCGATTTTGCTCCCGATTGCATACAGCCCAATAGGAACAAGTCGCTCAATATCGCTCATATAAAATCGCGCAATTTTCATGTCGCTCAATATCGCTCATATAAAATCGCGCAATTTTCATGTCGCTCAGTGTGAATTGGGCCTAAAGGAAACGAGTCATAACTGAAACAGCGGCTGCCATTGCTGATGTCTCCTGAAAGTCCTAAGGACTTGGCTGCTGTACTGACCCCCCTTTACATAAACCCTAATTGAATGTCATTTAGTTTGCTACAACGCTGTCTCTAAATCATCAAAGGCCTGATTTTTTATTTACTGTTTTCAGCCTTCATTGCATCTCAGTGCTGCTGATCTCCCGCAGCCTCTTCCTGCCTATCTGCCCTCCAGAGATGGGATTTCTCAGGGAGCGTTTCCTGATGGTGACAACAGTTGGCCATGTCTATGTAACGGACACTTGAAGTCTCCATTGACAGAGCGTGTGACAATGTGAGCACACAGGTGTACAATTTGGAGCAGGGGCGTCCCGAAGTCAGGTGTCACCTGGTCTCTAGACCGGGTGACACCCCGCAGTGTCGTCATCATGCATGCGCCACCATCTCATTTGGAAATGACTCGTTAAAGCTTATACGAGATTGTCAAATGACCAGATAAGAAGTTGTGGACTGGCAACAAAAACGCAAATAACAATTTCAGATTTTTGTGATCTGTGTAGTTGTTTTTGGTTGGCGATTCATATAATAAAGTTGGTAGGTCCTCCTTATAGCCAATCATTTATTGTTGTTAAAAAAGAGGGCAGCAACAGCCTCTCCTTTGTTTCTCCCTGGACAAGTTTAAAGGTTGCATCTGCACTAAGTTGTATCTCCCCCAATCTACAAGCCCAGCGTTGCTGCTGGCATAGAGGCAGTTTCAGGAGCTGGGGGAAAGGACCACACAAAGTAGTAACTGCAGGGAGAGAAAGTGTGGTCGCCCTCTTCAGCACGAATCAGTCAAGTGGGACAGAAAATACAGTCCAAACTAAGGACTGACTGAACAGAACAGAGCAAGCTTAGTGGGTCGGCAGTGAGCACATATCTGCTTAACATGCATCATAGACTCTGCTGTAGACATGTGAGAACAGTTGATTCCCAAAAATATAATTATTATTAGACAAAAAGATTTAGACCACTCCATTACAATCACAGGTAGAATTGTCCAGTCTTAGCAGATGACAATGAATGTCATTGAAGTACAAATCAAGATGTGAGCTTCATGTCTGGTTGTCTCTCTTTTGTTTTTGGTGCCGTGACCCGGATTGTCTGGTTGTCAATCCGGATCCTGGTTGTCTCTCTTTTGACGTTTGCGCTCTTGATCCAAACATTCATCTTCACCCAATTTCCACAATATTATATCTCTGAGATGATCCGATCATGTCTGATCAGTTTTCTGAAGATGTTTGAGGTAATCCGCTATGGTCAATCTTAAATGTTCATGTTCTGAACCATCGGGTCTTGTGTGCTCTCATCCTGATGTTGTTGACCAGTACAAGTTCTTTTAATGCTTTCTGTTTACAAATATATGTTACAAAAAAATAGATTCATAGATTACAAAATAAATATAGTACATAAAGTGGCTTGGTTGCAAATTTGAAACTCGTATGCAATTATTAGGGGATCCGTGTGGTTGTGGTACATGATGGTAATCAAAGTTTAATCCTTGAGGAAAGTCAATTGTATTCTGTGGGGTCTTCAATGACAAGGTGCTTCGTTACCATACAATAGAAGTTCAGTGTATGCCAATTACAGAACAATCTTTCTATGATCAGATTAGGTTTAAAGAAAACCATGGTTTCATGCAAGGATATGAAACTTCAGTCTTCTGACAATCCACTTTAAGAGTTAGGGATCACACCATAGTTGCTGCCCTGCTGAATTAGCTAAACTCAAAGACTGTCTCCCAGCTTCTGAGTGTTTATAACGCTTTAGCACTGGATGCAGAAGAGCAGCAAGCTGAAGCAACTACCAACCACCTTCATTGCTCAGTAAACTCATCTATCCCATATCCCTAGCAGTGATTCGGGGCTCTTGGCAGTGCTCAGAACACCTAAACGTCTGTTTTTATGTATCCATCTGAACAAAGTCTATCATATATCAGAGCCCTGTTGTTGTTTATGTTTCTATTAATTACTAGGTATGAGCTCAGGTTTGGCCTAAAAGAAGTTGTCTGTGCCGGCTCAAATCAGCTGCAGCCGGGGCAAACATGAACACAAAGGGGATTCTGGTGACGTCGTTGGCCTTATATGGCTACGTGTTGTCATGTAGCCATATAGGCCAATGATGATGAATAGAAATGCCCCAGCTGTAGCTGATTGTGCCATCACTGACGGCCTCCTTCCGAGCACAAACAAACTGAAGTTTAGACCAAACCTGACCTCATCCCTCTTACGTATGGGGTTGTCATTTGACATTGATAGGAACTCAAGACCTAGGAAACAGTGAGCACAAACAGGTGGCCAAGCAGCAACTTTCCAACTTCATGCAACCTTTGACCTCTGACATGCAGCTCTTGCCAAAACTGGTTGAGAAACAAACTACATTAG
>NW_017307047.1:760309-760935 GCF_000935625.1 Nanorana parkeri | reverse complement strand
TGTTGAATTGATTTTTATGTGGATTTTGCCATTGAGGAGTTCCTAAAACTGACTTGTGATTGTCTTTCTTAAAAAACATCAAATAAAAAAAAAGCAGTAGACTTCTAAAAATATGTGCGCTCCCCACTGCCAACTTGCTTCTAAAGTTGTAGGTTCCAAAGAGGTCACCCTGTCTACATTACCCCGCGAGTCAATGTCCTGGAGCAAGGATTCAGAATAGGACTTTACAGACTTAATGGCTGCATCGTTCTTCCATATCAGTGAACATCTGGATACTGGAGACAGGATTAGGGTGAGAGCTCTGGAAGCTGCACCTTCAGATACAAGTCAACAAAGGGATCTCACAAAAAATCTCACATGTTCCCATTTAAAGTGGATGTAACCATTAATAGTGAAAGTCTGTTAACAGATTCCTACGTCCCTAATAACGCTCATACAAATTCCTTTTATGGGATTTTCATAATTGGCAGCAAATACCTGGTGACTCTTCTATTCATCTACTCTTCTCCTTGAGGTTTCTGACTACACTGTACAGCAAATCTGTGCTGGTGTGGTCAGTTTGCATCTTTTAGCTCCTTTTAGAGGCAACGCTGACGCACGCTGTGCCCGTAGTCGACCCCTCCCAC
>NW_017307047.1:759670-760040 GCF_000935625.1 Nanorana parkeri | reverse complement strand
CCGCTGTGCCCGTAGTCGGCCCCTCCCACCCCCTAACCCCCCCATCCCTACCTAGTTTGATGAGATAGCAAGGTATCTGCTATGAGTTGCTGTCAAACAGCAGCTGCGCCTAGTTCATGCAACCTGAACTCAGAAATAGGGTTGGGAAGAGAGCTGGTGCACTCACATGACCTCTGAATAACTGTAATTTAGGCCTCATTCACACTAGAAACGGCCGGCACGTACAGCTCCGTGCACAGCCGTATCGGGCTGCTCCCGGGAAGGACAGGTGCTGCGTGTGATTAGTGTGCAGCCCCTGTCTTTCTCTATGGGAATACGCGGCCATACGCCGCCCTGCGCTCCCCTCAAGTGCACGTCTGTACAGGTGCTG
>NW_017307047.1:677143-759396 GCF_000935625.1 Nanorana parkeri | reverse complement strand
GCACGTCTGTACATCTGCTGCTGTCCCGGCTCCGAGGCAGACAGGCTTCATCCTGTCAGCGTACGAGTACGCTCACCTGCACGGTCGTGCAGTGTGGGGGAGCGCAGGGCGGCGTACGGCCGCGTATTCCCATAGAGGAGGACAGGGGCTGAGTACTAATCACACGCAGCACTTGTCCTTCCCGGGAGCTGCCAGATACGGCTCTGCATGCAGCACGGAGCTGTACGTGCCGGCCGTTTCTAGTGTGAATGAGGCCTTAAGGTAAAGAGCCATTTTTTATAACTATTGCTTAGTGTTTGACACACTGCAATGTTTTCTATTTCATGACTTTACATTAGCTTTGTACATGCTGTAAACAACCTCCTTTTCACTAACAATATTAAAGCATCATTAGAAATAATTTTACTTTTGGATAGAGCATGCCGGGTCTTGTTGCTTTGAATCCCCATTTAGGAGATTTCCCTTCACTTCCTGCCTATCTGATCACTTTCAGAACAGGAAGTCAGGAGCAATCACCCCACAAACAACTTTCTTATTACAATGGCAAAGGGTTAGAATCTACGCATTAGTGCGGTGTTCCTACTAAGAGTTTCCCTCACTTCCTGCACAGAGAGACAGGTGCCAGACAGAACAGGAAGAGAGGAAAATCATCTCAGATGATTTTAAAAAGGTTGCAGAGGCTACTAACCCTTCCCCTCTAGTGTTGGGTTTTAAAAAAAAAAAAAAAAGGTCACTTCACCCAAAAGTGATATTTTAGTCACGGGTGAAGTCTGGGGCACTAAATCACCTGCTGGCTTATATCTTCTGCCATAACTTCAAGCTATTCACATTACTTGTTGCATAAACCAACCAATGACATCACCGGAACCTCGTATTGTTTTTATCTCTTGGGAATATCATGTGAGGAACGATTAGTGTTGGTCATGGTATGTTGTGTCATTTGTAAACCTGCAGCAGATAGGAAGCAAAGGGGCTACAGAAGTAGCTGGAACAGCTCCACTGTATCTCTCATGAAGAGAGAGCAGGACAGGATTTTTTTTTTCTATTCAAGACAGTCAGACTTTGGCACCAAATAAATAATTCCTGGCATTTTGTAACCTCTTGTATTGGATCCGGTAGCGATGCAGCCAAATCAGAGACTGCCGTAGAGATTAACTTTAACAAAAGAGATGGATTCTGTAATATCTTGTCTTCCTTTCTCATACACAATGAAGATGTTCGCGTTGTCTTCGACGTTATGGGAGAGGGTGGTGAGGGAGGAGTATCCGCTAGGACCCGGCCAGATCTGGATGTTCTGCTCCCACGAGTCTCCGGAATTGAAACTCCAGCGTAGAGTGAGGTTTACACCTAAATGATAGTGAGGGTAGCAAGTTAATAAAGAACATTAAAAATCAATTGTAACCAAAAACTTGCGTTTTAATGCTGAAGTCACGGTTAAAGTTACAGGGAAGGTGAGAAAAAGGGATCGAAACTTGAGACATGGCCCTGGGAGCAGTTCATTAAGTAAATAGTTATTCTACTACTCAGTTAATTGGCAGGGATGTTAGCGAAATAGCAAGGTAATATACAGGTGAAACTCGAATAATTAGAATATCGTGCAAAGTTCATTTATTTCACTAATGCAACTTAAAAGGTGAAACTAATATATGAGATAGACTCATTACATGCAAAGCAAGATAGTTCAAGCCGTGATTTGTCATCATTGTGATGATTATGGCTTACAGCTCATGAAAACCCCAAGAACCCCAAATCCACAACCTCAAAAAAGTAGATTATTACATGCAATCAATAAAACAAGGATTGTACATAGAACAATATCGGACCTCTGAAAAGTACAAGCATGCATATGTACTCAGTACTTGGTTTGGGCCCCTTTTGCAGCACTTACTGCAATTACTTTTGCACGATATTATAATTATTCGAGTTTCACCTGTATATCAGTAGCAACAGACTTGCAGAATATTGCTTATAGTCACTGGGGCAGCCAGCACGGGAACGTTGGAAAGTTAGAAAGTTGATATTTCTGGTGCAAATGTCAAGGTAGCTGTGAGAAACCTCGTATTTTTTTTGTATTGTATGTCATGGTAAGGTACGGTTATACCCATTAGAGGTAAACCGCGAAAACAGAATAAAAGTTTGTTTTATAAAAAACTTGCGCTTTGGATATATGAGGAAGGGTTAGAACGTGGTGCAAAATAAAAAAAATTTATTTAACCCTCTTATGACCACAGCTCATTGAAGCCTAGATGCCCAGGCCAAATTTAGCTGTGTCAGTATACATTTTAGGACTATACGGCTTTTATTTGATACATGTTTTATTAACCACTTCAGGACCACCCACCATGAAAAAAACATCCTGTCCTGAAGTAGTTATACCAAGAACATGGCTGCTGCTGCTGCTGCTGAAGCCGTTCTTGGTATTGTTTTAAACAGCAGGCGATCGCTGTTCAGATACAAGCGATCCGGCTTCTATACAGTCGCTGGATCGCTGGTATGATGCAGTGGAATGTGCTCCCCCCCTTCTCCGCTGCGTGCTTCCCCCGGGCTCCACTGTCCCCCGTGTGGGCCTGGGACCGGCACAGCGGGTCTCCTCTGACAGATCGGAGGGAGCTCAGCAAGTTTCAAGCGCTGTTCTCTCCTCCGAACACTGGACCCGGAAGTGATGTGTATTGCATCACTTCGCACATTCTCCAGCTCTTAGAGCCAGAAGAAGCTGGGGAAGCAGATCTCTGCTTCCCCAGCTTCTTTGGGGTCCCTAAGTGACATTAGGAGTCTGAAAGACCCCTGATGTCTCCATAAAGAGGGCCTGTCACATATTTGCGATTACATAGGGGTCTTGTTTGCCCTCTATGCGATAGCAATAAAGTTGAGTGTAAAAAACAAAAACAAAATCCCCAAATCCCCACACAACGCAAATATGCCTACGTGCAAAAATGAAAAACTGTGCTACATGTTACATGTCGTCGCGAAAGTCGGAGTGAGACATGTTTGACTTGACTTGTCTGGTATCTATTTACCCAACGTGACCCTGTCTTTTATGTGTTACCAAAAAATTGGTATCAAATTGTTTTTATGCAATAAATTTCATTTTAGTTTACTTTATCCTAAAAATACTGGTTTGATAAACATTTGCCTAAATACAGTGCGACCTGAAAAATTTCAGCTAGCATTTTTATTTTCTTCTACGGGGCCTCTGCTTTCATAAAATATATAATTGTTTGGGGTATGAAGCTGTTTTGTAGCCAAAAATTTACATTTTATCATGTGTGTGTGCAAATGTAAGAAATTGCTCCGGGCAGCAAGTGGTTAAAAACCCTGCACTGTTGCTAGTCAGCCTAATCGATAAAACAGGTAATTCGCAATATCAGATATTAACAGGAGATCTAGCACCTCCTATAAATGTGCTCCAGCAATATAAATGTGACAAGAAGCTTTAGGGCTCAGTCACACTAGATGCAGTGTGTTCTGGCCCGATTTTGGCCGGAACGCACTGCCTCGCAATGCGGCCGGCTCGCCTTTCAGTGGGGTAGGAGGGGGCGTGGTGGGCCATTCAAGTGAATGGCGCCGTAGCCGCGCCTTTCGGCCGCAATGCGATCCGCCGCACGGGATGGCAAGGCCCATTGTGCCTGCGGTCCGATCAAAATGCTACAAGCACTATTTTGATCGCACCGCACAGGGCTGGACCGCAGGCACAATGTGCTTCGCGATCCCGTGCGGCAGATCGCATTGCGGCTGGAGGGAGTGGCTACGGCGCCATTCACTTGAATGGCCCGCCACGCCCCCTCCTACCCCACTAAAAAGTGAGCCGGCAGCAATGCGAGGCAGTGCGTTCCGGCCAAAATCGGGCCGGAACGCACTCCATCTAGTGTGCCTGAGCCCTTAATCTTTCCCTGCTCTACAGAAAAATAAAAAGCTTTGGCTAAAGCCAGGGAATTCTATAATAGGGGCTGAGGTGTAAGATTTAATGTACAGCAAGGAACCAATTTTCACACACGGTTTTCTTTAACATTAATAAATATCTTCTTGTGTTCTACACTTACGTTGAGTCTGGTGTGACGGGTTCACAAAGTAGGTCACTCCCCCTTTATACAAAGCTCCGGCAGCCACGGCTGGATCGGGCAAACCTTCGTCGAAGCGGACATTTTCCGGCGGTAGAGAATCGCAGCCGTCGGTGGAGTACACCACGATCCGGCAGTGACAGTGATAAAAGTACTGGTTGCGGGAATTAATAACCACTGAGCCATCGGGGAGTTCGTAGGGCTGTTAGAGGTAAAATGGCAAAACATGATTAAGGGCGTCAGATGGGCAAAACAGCAGAGTGGATTATGGGTAAGGAAGTATGGAGGGGAGTCGGCAGGATATGGAAAGTTAGGGAACAATAAGGCTTTTGGTGCACAAGTGGTGGAAGCGTCCTACCTGACATTCATCAGGACTAAAGTCACCCATTTTTTTTTGCTGCTTGAATGGCAGACCCTCTAAATTTCCACCTTTCTTCCACGTGTTCCCGTGGTCATCGCTTAGGAGACAGAACACTCCATCCTCATCCAGGGTCCCATGACCGCACACGATCAGCCGTCCTTTCTTTGGCTCATACTTTTTCTGTACATGGAGAAAATCTGAATTAAAGTGGCATCTGGGGCTGCAACAACTAATCGATGAAATTGCTACTGAGATTAGTTGGCAACTATTCTAATTATCGATTAGTTGGGTGGAGAGAGGGAGGGAGGGGTAGAGGGTCAGGGAGATTTTGTTAATGCAACCAACTGATTAATCGAAAAAATAATCGGGCAACTAATCGAGTATGAAAACAATCATTAGCTGCAGCCCCAGTGGCATCCAAAACTAAAAGGAGAAGTGACCCTTGCTACAGGTCCTTCTGTATAATAACATAAGCAGGTCCTACAACCCACATTAAAATGAACCTGTATTTTGCCTGTGAAGGTAAAAGGACAACGTTTTTAGGTTTCCCATCCCTTGTATGCTTTCTACTGACCTGTATCCCATAGCCTGGCCCAGGGGAGAACATTTTTGTACCGATCTCATGGGAGAGATTTCTCGGTGTACTCCAGGTGATACCATCATCAGAGCTGTTGGTGACCATGACACTAGAGACGGCACACTGCCGGTAATGGGCACACAGTGTGTACACTAGGAAGATGTTTCTTGTCTCGTCGTCTACCACAACAGCACCCAGGTTCAGTCCATCTGCTATAGAGCCATCATCTATAATGAAGGATGTGGGCCCCCAGGTGTA
The DNA here is from genome assembly GCF_000935625.1 of Nanorana parkeri. Taxonomy (NCBI): domain Eukaryota; kingdom Metazoa; phylum Chordata; class Amphibia; order Anura; family Dicroglossidae; genus Nanorana; species Nanorana parkeri. Next base: position 754,142 of record NW_017307047.1, on the reverse strand, counting down.
ACCTGCAGGTAAAGGGAAATATTTATCGTCAGTGTACGTCGCCAGCATCGGGGGGCTGTTTAAACAGACTCCCGGCTGGGCTTAGGCCGCCGGGAGTCTGTTTAAACTTGTAAAGCCGACTGTCGGCTTTACAATAGAATCCTATGGGCCCGGGACCGGCTTCTGTGGTGTCCGCGGGGAGCAGGGGAGGAGATGAACATACCTCCGTTCGTCGATCCCCTCCCCGTTCTATGGGACCGGGAGCGGTCCCATAGAAGGTGATTTTCAGTGGATGCCAACTGGGAACATTGGCATTCATATTGTAAAGTAAATGTTGATAATTAAATCTGTTAATTATAAAGATGTTAATTCGGGAACCTATATATTTTCTTACTCCTATGTGGAGTCTTGGAAACCTGTAGCTTAGCTCAGGAACCTGTATTTATAATGCTATCTTCAGTCCTGGAACCCATGCCAGATTGCTTTATCCAGATGACGTTTGGTGGAGTGTGTCATCCTAAAACTAGTGGGAAAGGGTTGCGTTTGGACCTCTGTTAGGTTTTAGGGCTTGTTCACACGATGTCCAGACCAGATCTGGTCCGGATCTGGAGCAGATCTGCAGACGCGGTGCTATGTGTTTTTGGCGCTTTTTATGACGCGTTCCAGTAAAAAAAATATCTTTTTTTTTTGCTGGAGTAGGTATAACAGTATGTTAGCTGCAGTGCAGTGACGTTTTTGACGCGTTTTGCGTTTCCGGACCGTATCCTGATCGGACAAAATGTGACATGAAGTATTTTTTCTGTCCGGACCTGAACTGTGAGAACTGTAGCCCATAAAACACATAGGGATACATTGGGATGCATTTTTAGTGCAGGAGCGTACGGATCAGGTCCGGACAGAATCCGGATGTCGTGTGAACAGGCCCTTAAAAGGAGAACTATGGGGTCAGTGTTTTTCCCCATAGTTCTCCTTAGGGTAACGGGAGGACACAAACTAGCGTCCTACCGTCACCCAAAGCTCAGTATACCGCGAGCTACAGGTCGCGGTATACTGAGACGCCGCAGCTGAAACGGATCCCGACAATTATGTCTGGATCCACCCAGCTGCGTGAGAGACAGCTGGCTCCGCCTATCTAGAGGCAGAGCCAGCTGTACCCGCCCCCTCCCCGTCCGTTCCGCCAGTCAGCGCTGGAGGATCGGAGCGGGGAAGGGGGTAATCCAGTCCCTCCCCTGTCACGGCTCTCTGCAGTGACAGGATCGAGAGGTGAGCGAACGCCAGTATGTGTTCACTCACTTCCCGATCTACTGAGTCGACGTGTGACAGTCTCATTGTCACAGGTCGGCTAGAACTATGAGGATGACTGAAAATCACTCACCTCATAGTTCTCCTTTAGAGACAGAAATAGAGGAGGTGGGAGAAAGGACAGAAAATGGGAAAGAGGGAGTGGAAGAGAGATATCCAAAACTATTACCTATGAGTGAGAGGGCTAAGTGAGAGGAAGTGATAATACAAAGCCTTGGATTCTCATGGAACTGCTACCTTATCTTTTAAATATCAACAGGTATGCAACAAGAAGGAACTGAACTGCACCGTAGCTAGAGTACTAAAATCCTGTGGGGGTCATTTAACAGAAACCTGTATTGATGGCAGTATGTAGGCCGCCATTGCTGGACTTCTACAAATGGGAAGCTGTCTAGCTGATCCTCCCACTTCTATTCCTTCTGACTCACCGACTTTACTTGCTCAGTGACTCAGAAAGTATCAAAGCCAACAAGTCAATGCAACAACCAAGCAAACCGTATTTTCAGAAGCAGATCAGCAGTACTATCCTCCATATCTCTCTCCGCAGAGGTTCCCTTCAATTCCACCAAGAGCAATGTGTGTGTTTGGATCAATTATGTTTTCATTTTCACTTTCTGTTGACACCTAAAACTGACACTAGGTGGCAGTGCAACCACACACATGTGCCAAACCCATGGAAAGCTATGGAGCACACAGGATTTAAAGTGACATTAAACCCTCAGCTTTTTGAACATAAAACAATACTGTAATGTGCGCCTTACTGTAATCCATGGTTGTTTCCCTTCTCTTTGCTGCTCTTCATTTTAAATCCGTACTCTTCTCATGCTGGGCAGAACTTCTGTTTTGCAGCAGACTGCCTTGTCTCTGGAATGGCTACATGGTGTCTGTGTGTACATTTGTAACCTGAGCCAGCACTACAGGAAGAGGCACTCAGCTGCAAAAGGGAAGTGTTACTCGGTATCGCGGCCGATACCGATGCTTGTATCGGTATCGGTGCATCCCTAGTTTAATGTCACTTTAAAGAACAACCTCAGGTATCTAAAAAGTTAACCCTTGCCGTATCGCTACCTCCACACTAAGTATTACCTGCTCATTTTTCTCTAGGGAACGGAAAACAGAAGATACTCACCTGATCCTGGGTTCTGCAACAATGAGTGCTCAGCTCTCTCCCCCTCCGGCTGTGGTATGTCCCTCAGTGTCCTCACGTCTAATGCAGGTGAATGAACTGCCTAAGATGTGATCAGTGGGGCTTAGACCACGAAGGCCCGGGGAAGCTGAAGGTGTAGGGACTGGTCTTGCAGCCAGGGTAAAGTCCATGAACCCATCGCACTCGAAACCGCTGTTCCAAAGATAATAAGGGTGGGTGCTTTGGCTGTCGATGGTTGGCAACCGTGGTAAAAAGCAAATGAAATATATAGACACCGGCACTCCAATAGCACATCAAATACTTCTGTTTATTGACGTATGAGCAGCATAACGTGATACACTTAATGGTCTTGGAGCCAGGCGGAATCGAGGATCAGGAGAGTATATATTTTTTTATTTGAGCCCCTAGAGAAAAATGAGCAATTCACCCTTGCGGTTACATAGTATTTGAGGTTGAACAAAGACACAGGTCCATCAAGTCCAAACTATTGTGTGTATGTATGTGATTCTGCATGTGTATGCGTGTGTACGAGTCCCCATGTGATCTTATTTTTTAAGGGCACCTGTACCCCTGTATGTTACCGTCTCTGATGAATTTGTCCAAATGCATTATGAATGATTCAACACTCTCAGCTGATACCACTGCTTGTGGCAGAGAGTTCCAGACCCTAACCGCTCTAACTGAGAAGAAGCCCCAACGCCCCTTGTGCTGAAATCTTTTCTCAAGCAATTTTAGGTGGTGGCCTCTAGTCCTTGTTATGGAGTTTAACGTAAAAAGTGTTTTGCTGATGTTGCCATCACCATTGAACATCTTGTACATCAAAATCATATCCCCCGTTAATCTCCGCACTTCCAGCGTGAACCTATTTGAGTTTTGTAACTTTGTCTCATAGCTTTTGTCCTCCAGCCCCTTAATTAGTTTATTTGCCCTTCTCTGGACTCTTTCCAGCTCAAGGACATCCTTCCTGTGGATAGGTGACCAAAACTGGACCGCATACTCCAGATGAGGTCGAACCTGTTGCGGGAGTAGCCCCACTGCAAGGGTTAACTTTTTACATACCTGGAATTCTTCTTTAAATCCTGTGTGCTCACAAGCTTTCCGTGTGCTCCCCACATTTGCGTCATGTTTACATTCCTAGAGTTCCTCTTAAAAAATGAATAGGGTACTCACCCCCATCTTGTGACCTGCGGGTGGCTATAAATTTTGCCCCTAGATCAGAGGCAGAATGTTTGCGGGCCTCGGAGAAGGCCAGGAGATGTCCGCGAGGGGTGTAAGTGATGAGCGGGATGCGGAAGGTGTCCACTTCGCCGATCACCCGACCGCTCACCCACAGTAATTGTTCCATCGTAATCTCCGGGGAGACCTACAGCAGAGAAAGAAAAAAAAAAGGGGTAAGGGTTATAGAATAAACAGACCAGGGCAAGCTTCATTCTCTCACACACATTCATTTGGATTATGGATTGCAAATACAAAATATGAATCCTTTTATGGCCATCAAGAAATGCACTTTAAAGCAAGTGTGGTCCTTCCAAAAATACCTGCAGCCTATTTGTCATGTTAATGCAGTGGTTCTCAACCTGTGGGTCGCGACCCAAAAGTGGGTCACAACCCACTGTTGAGGGGGTCACCACATGCTTTGTGCTGCGCTAGGTGAGAAGCTCCTCAGCCACCTCCTAGAGCAGCAGTGTCAGTTCTCCGGCCGCACCGCTAGATGGCGCTGCAGCACCGGCAGCCAAGGAGGATCAAAGAGAGGGGAACGGGCGGGAGTGAGGGGAGTTAAATGCCGGCTTGACCACCAAAGAGCCCCACTGGCCACCACAGAGGCCCACGCTGGCCACCACAGATGCCCATTGACCGCGAGAGAGCCCCATTGAGCTTACATGAGCCCACACTGGCCACCTAAGTGCCCACACAGATACTAGTATTGGTGTATTCCTAAATTTTACCATTGGGGGTCACCACAACCTGCCAAATGTTACCAAGGGGTCCCAGCCCTAGAAAGGTTGAGAACCACTGTGTTAATGCAACAGCTGCAAAAATGTCTTCTTCACTGACCCAGCTCAGCGACTTTGGCAGCCAAATCAGCAACTGATGAGCTCTGTGAATTCTCACATACCGGACAAAACGGTCTCCAATTCCAATCCATCGAAGTCCTGACACGTTGTCCCTTAGTGATAGGCCCACTGCATGCTCCGCTGAGGCAGCAACAGGTTATAACAGAGGAAAGGACATGGATTGTGATGACCAGAGAAATGGAATGGAATAAAAGGAAAGTACTTAGCTGGTAGAGAGAGGGGCAATGACGTCTGGGCCCCCTGGGTTCATGGGCCCAGGACAATTGTGCCCTCTGTTCCCCTGGTATAGAACATCTAAAGTCATTGTATCTAAATCCAAGAGCAATTACATGTAAAATAGCGAAGATTATCAGTGCTTAGGTGCGATGGCTGCCTAAGGCCCTGTTCACACTGAGCGGTTTATCGCGCGATTTCCGCCACGCAAAATCACGCATATTTCCGCGCGATATCGCTCTATGCAGCTTGTCCAATGCATTCCAATGGAGCTGTTCACATCTCAGCTCAATGTCGCCTGTAGCTCGTCACTGAAGCTTGTACACGACCCTTTTTTCGGTGGATGTCGCGCGATTCGGCTCCAATAGACTCAATGGTATCGCGCGACAGAAGGGTCACTTTTGCACTGCAAAATGGAAGGAAAGAATTATGTCACATCAAGATCGCTGTTGACTGGTTACAGCCCAATATAGCAGCGACGAAGTCCCGGCCAAAAAAAGCGCAATGTAGCTCAAAGCCGTTCAGCACGAAATCGCGCGGAAACACGCACAATAGCCATGTCGCTCAGTGTGAATGGGGCCTCAGTTTTCTTTTTTTTTCTCTCCTGCCAGTAACACACTTCCTGTCGTAGGGTGACAACGACCACTCACTGTACTACATTACTTTTTTCTCCAGGCTCCCCCACTTCTTTTCACCTGATGACCTCTCTTAGGGTGACAACACTCTGTATGTATGGAGCAGCAGTGTACTCATGCTAGGACAGGAAGTGTGTTAGGCCTCCTTAGTGGCTTAGTGGTTTGCATTTCTGCCTTGCAGCAGCGGGACTCCCTTGGTCAGGACACTATCTGCACGGAGTTTGCATTTTCTCCCTGTAATTGCATGGTTTTCAGCCGGGTACTCCGGCTTCCTCCTACACTCCAAAGACATACTGGAAGGTTAATTGGCTCCTCTCTAAAATCAGCCCTGTATGTATGTGGAATAGGGACCTTAGATTGTAAGCTCCTGGTGGCCAGGGACTGATGTGACTGTGCACCTATGTAAAGCTTTGCGAAAATTCTCTGCGGTTTATAAATACCAGTAATAAATCTTCATAACACAGGGGGGAAATGTTCTGTAGTCCACATCAAAAACATACGCCGTCCTCTGTAAATGTGATGACATCTGACGGCCGGATGTAAAAATAAGGCAATCGTGTGCCAACGAACTGCATGAAAACCACAAAGACTTCTAGAAACAGCCACGGCCATGTGGGAGATGTAATTTTAAAAAAAAAGTGGCAGATAAGATTGCGCAATTACATGACTTCCTCATACAAACCACAATCATCGGCGCATCGCACAGGGCAAGGCGAAGAGTGACACAAGGTTACAACGTTAGAGTGAAAAAAAGACGCATCAAGTCCAGCAAAGGGAAAAAGATGAATCAATAAATTGGAAACCTCAATATGAAGAATCCGACACTCACAGTTGATCCAGAGGAAGGAAAAAAAAGAAGCCTTTTAAAAGGTCCGATTTGCTCCAGCATGGGAGGGGTGTTAGAATCCTGCCTGATCCTCTAAGGCAGGGGTAGGCAACTCCGGGGCTCCAGCTGTTGTGGAACTACAAATCCCATATGAGGCATTGCAAGATTCTCACAGCCACAGACATGACTCACAGACACAGAAGCATCATGTGATTTGTAGTTCCACCACAGCTGGCGTGCCGCAGTTGCCCACCTCTGCTCTAAGGCAATCATATATTCCCTGGATCAGCCATCTCTGGAGGTATGAACTACAAATGATATTATCCAGTTATATTCTGAACATTGACAAATGCACCCAAATGGTTTTTTGACTGAGCTGGCTAGAACCAATTCCTGAGAAAGCCTATTCCTCATGTTCACAGCTCTTACTGGAAAGAAGCCTTTCTGTATGGGGAGATTAAACCTCTTTCACGTGCGCACATTGACAATTGTTTGCTATGTGTCTTTGCCTTGAGTTTGGGCCGATCAAAGCAGCTCAATGGCCCTAAGAAAACATACCAACCCAAGTTCCATATATTCCTCATGGTGCTCAGACTAGTAAATGATCTAGCTTATCATCATTAACCACTTCAGGAGCGCAATACGTATATACTCGGCAAGGTCCTGAAGTTGTTATACCGAGATCATGACTTCTGCTGCCGCCGTTCTTTTTAGCCGTCAGTTTTAACATACATACATACATACATACATACAAGTGTTCAGGTGGCTGTAGAGTCGCCCGATCACTTGTATGCTGCCAAACAGTGAGCCCAGCCCCCCCGATTCTTCAGTTATCCTGAACTGTCCATCATGCATGCAGGCCCGGGACCGGATCAGAGGACGAGCAGCACACTTCCAGTGTCTGACCTCCCCTCTGCTTGCTGAAAGCGGAACCGACGTTGAATGAATCGCCTCCGGTTTCAGGTTGTCATTCCTCCGGTTGCTGAGGTGAAGCACGATCTCTGCTTCATCAGCTCCTGTGGGGTCCATAGGTGACATTAGGGGTCTAATAGATCCGTGATGTCTCCATAAAGAGGACCTGTCATTTACTCTGTGCTACCACATAGGGGGCCATGACCATGCTCCAAAAACATGTAGAGGTGCCACCATATATTCCTCCCATGTATCCCAATTGTCATTTGGCACCGGTATTCTGTACTCTGATTTAGGGAGATCCCAAGAACTTGGAAAATCCGTCTAGCTGCTGGAATATATTGTAAATGTTTCTGGAATGTGTATGACAAAAATAAAAAGGGATCTTCCGCAAGTGTGGGCCCCTTCCTCTCTCTATGGGCCCCTTCCTCTCCCTCTCTCTCTCTTTATGGGCCCCTTCTCTCTATGTCTGCCCTTCCTCGTCTCCTGTTTCGATTCCTTTTCTTTGCGGCGTCTGTGCGCTCATTGTGATGAAAAGCGTTCTCCAGAAGCATCAAAGCCAATCAGAACTTGGCAAGCTTCCCGGATTCTACAGACACTTCTTATGTTCTCTCTCCACCACAGGCTCTGTATGCAGCGAAGGGTCACCCTTCCCTATAGTGGAGAGGGAATCATCACCCCCAAGTCATGATAAATGAGGAAATAAAGCACTTCAGACATTCGATGTTGCTTGGATGTTGAGGCTGAAGTTTAATCTGCTTATATTTTGCCTTCCCTGCCCCCCCCCCTCCCCCCTAAAACCATAAGGCCCGGCGCTACCGCAAGGCAAGTCAGGCGGCCGCCTGAGGGTGCGGCACCTCAGGCAGTCGCCAGCCAGCTAAATTAGGACCCCACCTGGAGTTCCTCCCACCGGACCAGCGCTGACTCGCCGCTGCTCTCCCGCGCCGAAGGTAAGTGAAGAAAAAAAAACCATTGCGCAAACATCGGGGCATTTTGACAAGTACTTGTCAAAATGTTCTGTTTTTAAAGGGGGTCGGGGACGCAAAAATGCACCTTGCCTGGGTAGGAAAGAATCCTAGCACCGGCCCTGAATGCCATTCTAAATAAAACCTTTCCATTTTCACCACATACCTTATAGCAGTGGTGGCGAACCTTGGCACTCCAGCTGTCTCGTACCTGTTTATAGGGTGCACAGTATACAGAGCCCAGCACCGCCAGGACAATGGCCACCCAGCAGCTGGCGGTCCTCCTGCCCTCCATGTTGGCGTCACCCTCCTTCCTGCAGGATCAGATCGGACACCGATCACCCGCTCTCTTCCTGGTTCTGCAGCACCCAGTCACGTGACTGTGTCCGGGTCAGCTGATTCCCTGAAGTCACGTGACTCTTCCAGCCTGACAGTTGCTGGCCGTTTGTTTGTTACATTGTATCAGCCGGATGGGCGTCGAGCGATCCGTTTACCGACAATGATGGTTGGGTTGGGGGCGATGAGAAGAGTGATGGCAGAGATGTGAAGAGCGGTGATCGGGCCTTTACCCGCTTCTATCACTGCTGAGCAGTAGAAGGTCCCACCTTACAATGTGGTTGTACAATGCGGGGGTAGCCCCACTGGCACTGCAAGGGTTAATTTTTTACATGCCCGGATTGTCCTTTAACTGCAGCAGACAAAAATCAGGTCTGTATCTCTGCCAGACAGGACTGGGCTGGGTGGCAGAGCTGTGTAAATCTCAGGACTGGATGGAGAGAAATCATCTGTGTATTTAGCTGTTTCCACTTTGTTCCCATCAGGCAACAACACAAAACTCCTCCATTCTTTGCAGCGATCACTGTGCAGCCCGGATCCTCTGTGAATTTTGATGCTGACAGTGACAATCTTATTTTTGGTTTTTAATGTGTTCATATCGAAAGGTTCATTTCCTTTTCTATGAGGAAAGCAGAACAATTGTGAGGCCGCAGAACTCTAGCTGGGATCCAAGGACAACTGAGACTCCCCTTAGACCAGGGGTAGCCAAACTCCAGGCCCTCCAGCTGTGGTGGAACTACAAATGCCTTAGATCATGGATAGCCAAACTCCGGCCCTCCAGCTGTCGTGAAGCTACAAATCCCATAATGCATCTTCCTTTGGGAGTCATGCCTGTGAGAATCTTGCAAAGCCTCATGGGATGTGTAGTTCCACCACAGCTGGAGGGGTTTGGCTACCCCGCCTCAGACTTTCATTACTAGTACACACCCAGAAACTATACGGTTTGGGGCGCTGGGCCGATGAAGACGTCACTATGACAGCGATACGGGAAGCTGAAGATCAAGTTCAACCGGATTTATTGCTCACACAATTCTGATACTGAGGGCAAAGCGTGTCAGCCGGCCCTTTATTTCCCAGCAGGCAGAACAGTGTTAGGAAGTCCTGATGATTAGGCTGGAAGTCGGGCCGTGTGTGGCCATGTTGGCGCCGCCCGTACACTAAAAATCAATCAGCTTTAGTTGTAGGAGACGGTTCGAAAACTCTTACGGAACAGTAATTGCATCTAATAAGCTGCAGGCATTGTTCGGGTAGTCTGACAGGGGCACACCCCTGTGTGTGTGCGGGGGGGGGGGTTGGGGTGCTGGGAGCACCACTGTTTGGCATGGTTGAGGGAAGGAAGATAGCACTACTTATATACTAAGGCCCCTTCCACACGGGCCAATCAGGGGGGAATCTGTGCCTGGATCCTCTCCTGATTGGAGCAGTACGGATCACACGTCACCATTGTGACATCCGTGTCCCTCCAATTTTTACTGCCATCTTGCGATGGAAGTAAAAACTGAAATGAAAGGACCCCAGGTGGGTCTATAGGGGAATCAAATGTAAATGGACGTGTCCATCGAAATAGAACACTGTTCCTTTTTTTTGGACTAGCATTGGGCATCCAATCGGGTCCACCGGAAAAACTGACAGGCAGACCAGAGGCCGGGTGTCACCCAGAGCGGAGACCGGGTGACACCCCGCCGTGAAGTCATCGCGAATCTAATTGACGCCTGCCGGCGGCCATCTTAGTAGTGGATGCCAGCAGAGCGAGGAGGGGACGTTCACCCGGCGGGATGAGGTATGCGGCCGGGGCCTCTCCTGTCTCCTGACACTGTCGGGCTCTTGGTGTCACCCGGGTGCGGGCTCTGACTGGAAGTTCCGGTATCGAGGGGTAAGTATTGGAGCATTTGGGCGAGTATGAGTACTTGCCCAAATACTCGGTATCAACACTGATAGTATTGCTGCATTCCCTACTTGCAACACCACGTGACTGTATGTAAAAAGTCGTGTATGTAAAAAAAGAAAAACAAAACACCAGTGTATCGCACAATGCTGTTGGGTGTAATAATGAAGTTGAAAAATAACTTTGAATAGTTAGAAGGAAAAAAAAAAAAATGAAATGCAAAATCAGCCTGCGCGTTGTGCCCATCATAATGCGTACCCGCTGGTGTGAACGAGCAAAGGGGGTCATCAAACAACTTTCTGTGAAGTATGTGGGAGGAGGCGGTGGACACAAAAGACTGCAGATAACATAAATAAATAATTATTTATTATAATTACACGCAGACGCAAATGGCACGAGTTCATTTGGAGATCTAAGGCATTGGAAATCAGTGTTTGTACAGAGGGGTCCCAGGGTCCGGCTCAGGAATGAACACACCCGGAGAACTATGGCAGTGATTGTGAAGGCACGGGGGAGGGGTAGAGGCGCTAGCTGTCTGATAGGCGGAGAAGGGTCCCGGATGCTGTGGGAATGCTGAAAGAGAATAAGAGAAAGAAACTGATCATTCCTTATCCACAACTGGGTGGGAAATGGTTTTGTAGCCAAGTTTCAATACTATACCTACATAATATACCTAAAATAGAAGCATATTATACAGATTCCCACCCTCTGCACCACAAACCTCATCATCAAACACTTACCCACCTGCAGGACTGACTGTATGGAGGCAGCATAGAAACATACCGGTGTTCTATCAAAAGCTCTAACTCATCGAAATCTCCAACTACCTCACATCCGGTGCTCAGGAATACTGGAGCTCTGTACAGCTGCGGTGCGCATAGCGTTTTCAGAATACTTGTCGAGTTTGCCACCTGTTGAATATTGTTAAAATGCAGCTGTACAGCGCTCCGTCTGTTTTTGTGTTTTGCGGTCTAACGCCGTTTGGTCGAAATCTCCAACTTGCAAGTACCCGGCAGTGAGGTAGTTGTAGATTTCGACGAGTTGGAGCTTTTGATAGAACACTGACTTATTCTAAAAAAAACACTGCATGCAGCAAAGCACAGCACCCAAAGCAGGCAATCAGAAGTCATCTTGTATCAGTGTGGCTTTACTCAAATTAGTTCTGATTGGTCGCTGTGGGACGATTGCTCCTTGCAATGTTTACAGAGTACTAGCCTCACAGCTCAGCTATAAATATCTCAGCCTTCCAAGTTGTCTTGGACAACAGGTGCAGGCTATCCCTTTATACAAGGGATAACATTGAGGACTCCATAGCACCAGCTGCACATGTAGGACCACAGGGACTGAAAGACTCTCTAGTACAGGAATAGGCAACCTGAGCACTCCAGCTGTGGTAAAACTACAAGTCCCATGAGGTATTGCAAGACTCAAGTCACAGGCATGACCCCCAGAGGCAGAGGGATGATGAGGTTTGTCTAGTAGATAATATGGAGATGAAGACAGGCCCTTCCTCAGCGATGATCGCTGTTCTTGCAGAAACTGCAATAAGTGTATAAAGCTGGCCATACACCCAGAGGTGTCCCGAGGCGGTGTCGCTGTTACCTGCCGGCGGCCATCTTGGTGATGGATGCCGGCAGAGAGAGGAGGGGACGTCAACCGGCGGGATAAGGTTTGCTGCCGGGTCCCCCCATCTCTCGCTCGAGCAACTGTCATCAATCAGATTGTTCAGGTACTTTGAGAGCCAGCGGGGCCGACTAGCAAGATACTGAAGCTTGGCCCGGCGGGAGATTCCCCCATCCACACAGTTTGGCGTAGATGGCGGAATCTGTGGCACTTTTTCCATCTGACCATAGAAAATCTATAGGTGTATGGGCAGCTTAATAGTGAGCTGCCCTTGTAGCTGTACCTGAATACTCAGCGACCCTCCAGTAGAGACAATTAAACAGGTATAACATGTATGGAGTTTGCATCTCCAGGCCAGGGGTCATAGATATTCCAATTATTCCTATTAAGGTTTTATAATATTTTAGAACAGAGATCAGCTCTGATGAAAGGAGCGCATGAGTGCCAAAACATGTTGAGGGGAATTTATTAAAACTGCAGCAGACAAAATCTGGAGCAGCTGTGCATGGCAACCAATCAGCTTCTCTCTCTCATTTGCAAAGCTTAACTGAACAAACTGAAGAGAGAAGCCAATTGGTTGCCATGGGCAACTGCTCCAGATTTTGTCTGCTTCAGCCATGATAAATCCCCCGGTTGGCTTTTGGTGCTTCGTTTTTCTAAGACCTCAGGGCACACAAATGTTGAGTATTACTTCGCTCAGTTAATGCTCACGTAGAGACTGGCAGAGCTCCCCAATCTGAAGGGTCATATGAGTGAGATTTTTGCTTTTTTTATCTTCAAAATAAGTCAAGTGGACAAACTAGATTGATCTAGTGGTCTTCATTATCAATTATTAATGAATTATATATATGTACACATGTATGGGCACCAAAAGGAGGTAGCTTGATTTCAATGTAACATTGTATCATGTCAATTACATTTTAATTGTAACCAAGTCTTTATGTATTAACTATACATTTATACAAAACCATGTATGTTTGATGGACGTTCTGTATGGTTTGGACACTTTTAAAGCCCCGCTTTTCTTTATCTTTCTTGTATACAATTCTAATTGGGGGTGTGGTGCCTATCCCTAATGGTTCAATTCAATTTTTATGCTTTTCATTATCAATAAGGAATGTTCAGTCCGAACGCGGACAATAAGGCTGCATATAAGCAAAGGAACGAGAGGCTGGTGACATCATTGGCCATAGTTGGTCAATGACATGGCCATATAAGGTTAATTATGTCGCCCCTTTGTTTACATACAGCTGCGGCGTGGGGAATGCCCCGGTCGTAGCCAATTGGCCCGCCACCGACAGCTTCCTTCAGAGTTCTGATGAACCCAAGTATTTCAAATCAATATTCTAGATTTGTCACACCCACCAGTCCACAAGGCCCGCCCCTATAATGTCATGGATGTGATACTCCATTCCTAAGCGTAGGGCGGAGGGAGGCTTCCGCGTGGAGACGTCTGTGAGGAGGACTTCTTTATACCGAGATTTGCTGATCTGAGACAGAAGGGCTTTCCGTCCTGAGAGACACAAGAAAAGAAGCATTCATCAACATTTTTTTTTTTCTGTAAAAGGAATTAATAAGGAAGTTGGATTATTTTTTGTTTACATTTTATCTGAAATACATTTATTAATGTGTCTTTAAAACTGCAATTGAGTTTATAACCGAGTACAGTAAACTCCCCAATATCTGGCATCCACGGGGATTGGTAGATTCCGGATAAATGTAGTTTCTGGTTGCTTGAGAGTTACTATTAAAAATAGGTCTAACTAATGCCATACCCCGTACTATACCATACCGTAAACTCTGTATTGACTTCATATTAAGATTGAATTGCAGTAATCAATAGCAAATTAAGACAAATAGACACACCCAAGACAAACAGGGCCGGATTTACTCTCTCTGCTGCCCCAAGGCCGGGTTCCTCAACCAGATGTGGGGACGGCAAGGTTTTAATTAAAACAAAACAAAAAATATTTACTATTGTTTTATTTGTTTTTCTTTATTTTTTTATTTATCTTATCTTTTATTTTATCATTTTTAAAACCTTTTTATTTTTGATTATTATTTCTTATTATTTTTAACTTCGTTTTTTAAAATATGTATTTAATTTGATTATTTTTTACTTTTTATCAATTTTTATATATTTTTTTCGCTTACTTTATTGCTATCACACAAGAGCTAAAAATCCTCTGTGTGATAGCATTTGGAGGTGACAGGTTCTCTTTATTAAACCTGTCATCTCCAATACAGGAGTTCTAGTACAGCGCTGTGCTGGAACTCCTGTGAAAGCTGAGAGGGGAAGGCTGCGAGTGCAGCTCTCCCGTCTCAGTGTTTACACAGAGCATGTTCTCCGCTCTACTCCTTGCTCCCCATCCTGAAGTGATTGCCATGGTCCCGGGTCCTCCAAAAGAGTGGAGGCCCCAGAAAACCGGGGTGGGGGCAGGCCATGGAGGGGGTGCACCATGGAGTGGAGGTAACAGGGTGGTATGGACCTGCAGGCTGCATACAAGTGATGTCAGCGACATCGCCGAGATCACTTGTACAAAACGAGCGGCTGTACATTTAGCCCTGCTTGCCCCTCTACTCCCAGCTGCCCCGAGGCCAGGCCTCGGTGGCCTTGTGGGAAATCCGGCCCTGAAGACAAATAGGCACACTATCATTTCCAGGATAATACATGCCGCATATCAGCAGAACAGTGAGGACACAGAGGATTTCAGACCTCAGATCAACCCCAATGCATGCACGTCTGACCTCAGATCAACCCCAATGCATGCACTCCAGACCTCAGATCAGCCTCAATACCTGCATCTTCAGACCTCAGATCAGCCCCAGTGCATGCACTTCAGACCTCAGATCAGCCCCAGTGCATGCACTTCAGACCTCAGATCAGCCCCAGTGCATGCACTTCAGACACCCATATCAGCCCCAGTGCATGCACTTCAGACACCCATATCAGCCCCAGTGCATGCACTTCAGACACCCATATCAGCCCCAGTGCATGCACTTCAGACACCCATATCAGCCCCAGTGCATGCACTTCAGACCTCCCCCCCCCAATATCAGCCCCAGTGCATGCACTTCAGACCTCAGGTCAGCCCCAGTGCATGCACTTCAGATCAGCCCCAGTGCATGCACTTCAGACACCCATATCAGTCCCAGTGCATGCACTTCAGACCCCCCATATCAGCCCCAGGGCATGCACTTCAGACCCCCAGATCAGCCCCAGTGCATGCACTTCAGACCCCCCAGATCAGCCCCAGTGCATGCACTTCAGACCAGCTGCAATGCTATGCACACTGAATTGCAAAAAAATAATAATTGCATATGCTTTCTTTTATTAATATGTGTACACATTTATTTCTTTATTTGCATAACGTGTACTTTGCCTTTAAAGGTCTTTGTTCTCATCACCAGTGTACAGTTCTGCTGGTGAAGAGATGGCAGACTTATACAAACCCTAATTCTGACCTTTTATAAAATGAGAGATAAACTTCCCTGCACCGGGCACAGACAGCCACCAACTCCCAGCATCCCTCACTGTGAGCATTCCGCCATTGACCAGCTGCCTGTAAGAAACAGAAAAGTATAGTCACAAATCACAATGAACCCTATTGCAGCAAGATTTAAAACAAGATATGCTCCCCCTTCATTTTTGTTTACTGCATTCCCATATACTGGATGGGTTGCATGATGGACCAATTCACAGCCTATGAAGAAACTGTTAGACATCGCTAGGGCTGGCCACAGATGGCTGGAATTTCAGCTGAATCATCGGAAATTCAAGCAGAGGCCCCGTAAGCACAATCCATGTTCTCATCTGTGTATGTAGCTGTTTGCCTGGAGTGCAGCTTTAAAAAAGAACTATGGGGTAAGTGTTCTTCCCCATAGTTCTCTTAAGGGTCACGGAAGGACATATACTGGCATCCTCCCGTGACCCATAGCTCAGTATATAGTGAGCTACAGCTCTCGGTATACTGAGACCGCCGCAGCCGGGACAGATCCCAACATTACTGTTGAGATCCACCCAGCTGCCTGATTGACAGCTGGCTCTGCCTATCTAGAGGCAGAGCCAGCTATACCCACCCCCGTCCGTTCCTCCTCAACACTGGAGGATCAGAGAGGGGGGAATCCCTGCGGGGAGTGGTGATTGACAGTCACGGCTCTCTACAGGGACAGGATTGAGAAGTGAGCGAGTGACGGTTTGTGTTCACTCACTTCCCGATCTATTGAGCCGACCTGTGACAGTTTCATTGTCTCATGTCGGCTCGAACTATGAGGATGAGTGATTTTCAATCACCTCATAGTTCTCCTTTAACAATCTTCTCATGAAAGAAGAACTCCATTTATAACACAAATCTAATTTCTCTGTTTCTTATGTCACTCTCCCTGTTTAAATCGACGTTATTTTTCTTACGTGATCTCTCGGTCGCTGAATCGGTGTTCAGTCATCATTTCCTCTCTGTTGTAGCTGATCTTGGAGGAGGAGAACAAGCTGCAGTCCAGGAATTTCTGGACAATGGCGGCTCTGGAACTCTCATCAATGCTCCGGAGAACCGATGCGCGCAAATCCTCGCTCATCACCACTAGAAAGGTGTCGGAATCAAAGGCTGCCTGAACTAGGCACACCTCGCCCTTCTGCTGCAACGAGCTCTGCAATACAGGGAGAGGACATATGAAGCAAAGGATTGTGGGTGTCTAATGCCAAGAACATACTGTAAGAAACATTCATTTAACAGATCATACATGTGCAAATCTGTGGTCAGTCGCCATTCTCAAAACAAGTGCTATATACCTAACAAAAGGGAATGAGGTTGCAATTATTAATACTTGTTAAGTTTCTGCTTCTGGGTCTTCATAAACAGTATAGAACAGTGCTATATACCTAACTGTCCTCCTGGGTAGAGCAATTCATCTTGTAACACACAGCTTGCGGTCATCAGTGGTGGACAAAAGCTGAAGCTGGACCAGAAAGGACAGGCAACTGACAAATGTATCCAATCGATCGTCTGCTTTAAATACATTCCAGGTGCATCAAAACGAAAGATGTGCTAATCATACAGTGTGTTTTCTGTGGAAAGCAGCCACAGCCGGAGTAGAGAAAGCCTGTCCCCTGCCAGCATGCTTAAGAAAAGGACCCTTGCTCTCTGTGTGGAAGCAGTGACTTTTCTGCAATGGTCCAAGATGCCTCTTGTGTCAAAGCTAGAGCTCTTCAATAAGCAGGGACTATGAACTTTGTTGATTACAGTTATAGATCTGACTCAGCAGGGGGGTGGGGGGGGTCTGGCTTTTCTACTCAGGCTGTGGTTGATTTTTAAAGAAAACCAACTATTAAGGTGCCCATACACCTGCCGATTATCATACGATAATCGCGGGCGATCCCACGATCATACGATAATCGGCAGGTGTATGGGCACCTTAATAGTTAACAGACTCCATCCACTGCAAGCTGCCTTCAGAAAACTACAGGAGGGGGCGGCGACAAGACCAGTCACCCTGCACAAGGAGAGAGAGCAGCAGTGACCAGTGTTTATTACAGGAGGGGGCGGCGACAAGACCAGTCACCCTGCACAAGGAGAGAGAGAGCAGCAGTGACCAGTGTTTATTACAGGAGGGGGTGGAGACAAGAACAGTTATCCTGCACAAGGAGAGAGAGCAGTAGCGAGTGGTCATTATTACAGGAAGCTCCAAGTTTCACACTGGATTACTGCGCAGATCTGGAAGAAATACACAAAGCTCACCAAGATTCTAGGAACAGTACACAGGACTCTTGTATTTAGACAATATATAATATCTCAGAGTTCAGCTTTAAAAAGAAAAGTTTTGAAGCAGTTACCCACCAGCAGTCGGTCTGCAGATGTGCGGTCTCGTATGATGCTGTACATTTGATGGCGCAGAAACATAGGTGGCAGAGTGTCGTTAAACAGCTTGCGGGGGAAGAGAGCACACAGGTATGGCACAGCGTCCTGGGGGTTCTCTGTGAAATCTAAGACAGAAAAATTCGAGTATATTTAAAGCAAAACTTTCTTTCCTTTTGGTGTGGAAGAGAGAGAAAACCTGTCAGGCTGTCACTGCTGTGCCTCCCCCCCCATGCCTTGCCCAAGCAGGTGTGATGTCTTCTGCCACCCTCATTACCTGGGTAGGGTGACGGCACCATGCACGAATCAGTTTTGATTGCGCCTTGTTCTTCTCGCTTTTTCTTCACTTTGAATGTTTCGCTAATTAGCTTCCGCTTACGGTCCATGGGGGGGAGGGGAGAGGGGTAAGGGAAGGAGAGATCAGGAATCCTAATAAACAAAAAATAAGGGGATTAGAGTTTAGACTTTCGCATCCTGCAGCAGAGATAACATGACTGGCCGCTGCCGGTCCAGAAACACATCTCCAAAATGAATGGAAGTTTTTTTTAAAGAAGAACTCCAGGAATTTTTTAAAAAGTACACTTGCGGTGGGGCTTCCCCTAAAAAAGCAGGGGCAGAGAATCCGGGCAGCAGGAAATAGTTTGACTACGTCTTCACAGTCATATTTAAAGCCGAGCTCTGTCCGCTGAGTGCAGAAGTGCTACGACTTCTGAATAAGTGAAGTGGTAGAGTGCTGGACCCCAGGATGGAGAAGCAGTCTAATCTGACGTGATTGTTTTGGGAATCCAGGAGGTACACAAGCTCTGCTCCACTAACTGGCTTCATAATTAACTCCAGGATTCCCCCTAAGAACAACTCCAATTAAAAATGTTATTAATCCTTGCAGTGGGGCTACCTCCACACTGCAAGGGTTAAGTGCTCGCTGTTGCCTAGGGTTAAAAATAATTAACCGATCGAGACACAGCGGTGAGGGAAGTCAGGAGAGACTGACGACAGCCGTGTGTCTAACGAAAGGGAATCCCCTCTTAAAGGTTCCGTTGTGACAGCAGTTTATGCACTCCGCTGAGTCTGTTCAGTGTACATTTTAATCATTTGTTTATTCTTCAATAAATGATTTTTCAAATGGAGGAGGCGCTCTGTGTTCTGTTCTGTTTTTTTAAAAATAATAAAGTTATACTGGTGGTATGTCCTTCAGCGTTCTCACGTCCTATACACTATATTGGACATGATGACTAAAGGATCCTAAGGCTGGGCACACACCTTACAACCAAGTCTTGCGATGGTTGTAAGGTAATTAAAAAAATGTACGATCTGCCTATCTTGGACTGCCTATCTTTCTCCCCCTGTTTGTAGAGCAGCAATCTCCATCGACCATTCCCACACATACCCCACACTCTCATGAGAGCGCTGTGTTTTGTTTTTTCTCGTTTGCTATCTTGGACAGGCAGATCGTACTTGCGATGATCGCAAGCCACGCCCCCCTGAGGGGCGGGCTTCCGATGACCGCAATGCTGAACGGGCAGTGTGCGCTTGCGCACACCGGCCCGTCCGGCTTTTATCTTACGAACATGCTACACACCCGCTGAACATCGTACGATGCTCGGCGGGTTTTCGAACATGTTCCTAAGATAAAAGTCGTGCGACCGTACAGTAGTACCGTACAGTACAGCTTCCACACACCTTACGATAATCGTACGATCGCAGGATTTCCCGCGATTATCGCAAGGTGTGGGGGGACCTTTAGACCGCTGCAGAGGAGGGGGGAGAGAGGCTCCAGGGGCCAGTCTAAGAACCGGCGGATTGGGTGAGTATAACTTTTTTTTTTTACCCTAGGCTAAACAAGCAGTTAACCCTTGCATTGCGGGGGGTAGCGCCACCGCAAGGGTTAATACATTTTTAAACCGGACTTCTGCTTTACAATGTATGTAAAAACAAATATATACACAAATACAATCATTTTTATTATGAAAAGGTGTTTTATTGTAACAGAAAAGAATGTTTCTTGTACAAATTCCTAATGACTGTTGTCCATGATTGGGGTTTAAAGGAGAACTATGAGATGAGTGATTTCCACTCACCTCATAGTTCTAAGCCGACCTGTGACAATGAGACTGTCACAGGTCGGCTCAGTAGATCGGGAGGTGAGGGAGATCTGCCGTGACAGGGGAGGGGCTGGATTCCCCTCTCCCCGCTCAGATCTGCCAGCGCTGACTGGCGGAACGGACGGGGGAGGGGGCGGGTACAGCTGGCTCTGACTCTAGGTAGGCAGAGCCAGCTGTCACTCACGCAGCTGGGCGGATCCGTCATCTACGTCGGGATCCGCTCCAGGTGCGGCGTCTCAGTATACCGCGAGCTGTAGCTCGCAGTATACTGAACTTAGGGTGACGGGAGGATGCTAGTTTGTGTCCTCCCGTTACCCTAAGGAGAACTATGGGGAAAAAAACTGACCCCATAGTTCTCCTTTAATGAAACTCCCCTTGGTGAAGACATCAGATCCTAGCTGAACACTGGACTTGTCAGGATCTCCAACGCTGTGTAAATCTTTATTTTTACTTTGTAACTTTTCTCTTCTAAATAAACTGTTTATCGTGTGCAGAGGTTGTGCGGTTTTCTTCATTATTACATACAATTCATGACTATATATTCCCTAATAACATTACATACAATCTAATGGCTATACATTCACTGGCCACTTTATTAGGTACACCTTGCTAGTACTGGGTTGGAACATTTTTGTCTTCAGAACTGCTTTAATTCTTCATGGCATTGATTCAACAAGTTGATGGAAACATTCCTTAGAGAGTTTGGTCCATAATGACATGATAGCATCGCACAGTTGCTGCAGATTTGTTGGCTGCACAACCATGATGCAAAGCTCCACCAACCTGAACCGTTGATACAAGGCAGGAGGGAATCGATGGTTTCATGTTGTTTACATCAAATTCTGACCCGACCATCCGAATGTCGCAACAGAAATGGAGACACTTCAGACCAGGCAACGTTTTTCTAAGCTTCTGTTTTACAATTCTGGTGAGCCCTTGCAAATTGCAGCCTCAGTTTCCTGTTCTTAGCTGGCAGAAGTGGCACCCGGTGTGGTCTTCTGCTGCTGTAGCCCATCTGCTTCAAGGTTCAATGTGTTGTGTGTTCAGAGATGGTATTCTGCATTCCTCGGATGTAACGAGTGGTTATTTGAGTTACTGTTGCCTTTCTATCAGCTTGAACCAGTCGACCCATTCTCCTCTGACCTCTGACATCAACAAGATATTCTTTCCCAGAGAGCTACCACTCACTGGATATTTTCTCTTTTTGGGACCATTCTCTGTGAACCCGAGAGATGGTTGTGTATGAAAATCCCAGCAAATCAGCAGTTGCTGAAATACTCAGACCAACCCGTCTGGCACCAACAACCATGCCATGTTCAAAGTCACTTAAATCCCCTTTCTTCCCCATTCTGATGCTCGGTTTGAACTTCAGCAGACCATCTTGACCATGTCTACATGCCTAAATGTATATAGTTACTGCCATGTGATTGGCTGATTAGATATTTGTGTTAACAAGCAGTTGAAGAGGTATACCTTATAAAGCGCCAAGTGAGTGTATATCCTCGAATGACATTACATACAATCTAATGACTCATGTATATAGATAGATATATAGATACTTTTTATTATAATTTATAATGACATTATATACAATAAAATTAATAAGAAGATATTATTGTATCTACAGCGTTCTGTGTAGAAAGGAAGGCAGCACTGTCACGATGATGACATGATTTCCAGTTCAGATATATGTATAAATAAAAAAACAAACACAAAATCCACATCCACAGTATACACTTACCAGCACCACCTCCTCTCCACTCCACTCCTCTTCCAGCTCACCAGTCAGAAATCTCTATTTTTTTCTCCTAAACACACGTCTACTCCGGCACGCTCGGCCATGTTCTCGGAGACCACAATGCTATAGAAAGCTATGTAAATTGGAGACGACAAAATGGAGCTCTGCCGTCACATGAGCTGCAGACTGAGACCCGGAAATTACTCTCTAGTGAAAGCAGTGGGTGGTGTGCGGAACTTCCGGCGCCTCTTATTATACGTCATTATGGAAGTGAAACATAAATAGAAGAATGATGGAGGGAAGAGGAGAGCAGGAGAGAGACAATGGAGGAGGTGGGAGCCAGGCACTGATCATGGCAGTGGTATATAGGTCTTATATTAGTATATAGAGGCGGTGACTGTGCAGCTACAAGACCCAATATCATTTACTGCAGCCATTCTAGCTGTCAATGAGATCCTGTCACTATCATAAAGGAACAAGTGTATTGGCTGCTGTTGCTGATCTCCTTCTGCAGATGCAATTTTCCTGGCTGTCTCTGGCTTCAGCGCTTGCAAGTGATGTCAGAACATCCTAGTCTGCTCTGCACAGTCACATGGTGGTTGTAAAGGAGGATTTTAATGTGATGTCTATGGGAATTTTAAAACTTGACATTTCTAGTACTAATTTATTTGACAGTCTCCATTTTTAAATATTTTGCATTAAAAATGTGAGATTGTATTGTGGTTGTGAACCCAAAATCAAAGCAGACCTTCACTCCCAAAAGGCACTTCCCCTTTTTTGCAACCCCGCCCCCCTCTTTTAATATAAATAGCTGGCTTTTTTTTATATCATTACCTTTTATATATGTTTTTGTTTTACTATCCTTTTATTGAATGAACTATTCACACAAATATGCTGGGGTAGGGCCCATTCACACCAAAATCAGAAGGAAGTCACAAGTCAACGGAGGGTCTGTTGACTTGTGGTTGTACCTTCCGATCCATTGCGTTTATGATCCATTTTTCAAGGGATGCTAATGGAAGGGCACCAAAAATGAATGGGCTAGTTCACACCAGGTACGTTATATTGCACTGAAAAAAAGTAGTACATGTTCTACTTTTTTTTTCAGTGCAATGTAACGTATCTGGTGTCAACTAGCCCATTCAAACCCATTCATTTTTGGTGCCCTTCCATTAGCATCGCTTGAAGAATGTGTGAATGGGCCCTTAATCTGTATCCTACAGCACAGAGAACATATAGGGAGGCTGTCTCAAGTGAGCTGACTGGTCATGAGGAGGTAACAAAGGGGCTACTGTACATGCTCTGGGTAGTGTTGTCACCGACTATTTAATGTGGGGAGGAGTGTGCGAATCATGAGACTGGCTGTACAGAGTTACACATATTTTGGCAGGTAACATAGTCTACGTGTATGCATTTCAGCTGTTTATTTGGCTCAAATTCCGCTTCAAACTATTTTCATTAGGCAATGTTCTGGCAGTAGAAACTGTCCCGGCCTATATTTTGCTATGGAAATCAGTCAGTTTTGAGACTGGAAAAGCATTGGAGTTGTTATTTTGCATATGAAACTCTCCTGTTATTTTATTTTAGTCAGAATGCCTAAGAGAAGCTGTGACGAGGCTCCATCTGATATCCCTCCATGCAAGTACCCTTCCAGGCCTCCATCGCCCCTGAAAACCCAGCCGTCCCTTTATCAGACCTCTTTCCCCTTCTACCGGCTGCCCTCCGAGGTGGGCTTCTTCTCGCTGGATGAAAAACGTTGTTACCATGCCGATGGCCGTCGCTTGCGCTATTATCGCCCTCCTGCAGGTGAGAAAAAGGACGATGCCCCCCTTGGGTGGGACCTGATGGAAGGGTTTGAAGATCGCTACGTTCGGAGGAATGAAGATGAGAAGGAGGGTCTCCTGCACATTCTCACATGGATAAAGGAGAACAAAGGGCTTATTAAAGGAAGCGGCCACGGCGAGAGCAAGAGGTGAGAATAAAATTTTAAAAACACTTGGGGGGAGGGGGGGGGGGATTGTGACTTTAATGTCACTTTAACTTGCAGTATATGAGGAGTGCCTCCCTACCCCAGGCCTTCTCTTATCATTTAACATATGAACACTGTCCACCTTTAGCCTGTGATGGGTCAAGCTTTCCAAGCTGTGGCTCTACCTTGTATGGCAAACAGCATGCATGTGTGAGTGGCTCCTCCATTCCTGTGGTTGCACAGTGTGCACATAACCCTTTTGGTAGGGCTGATGTCACAACCTAGAGAGGCCGTGGGCAAAGCCAGGCAATACGAGTTAGGTTTCTTATATTCAAAGCGATGAGAGATCCCTAAAGTTCAGAACTCGCTCTTATAGTTCGGAAAGGGCGCTGCCGTAGTTCGGAAAGGGCGCTGCCGTAGTCCGGTAGGCGCTGCCGTAGTCCGGTAGGCGCTGCCGTAGTCTGGTAGGCGATGCCGTAGTCCGGAAGGCGCTGCCGCAGTTCGGAACGCGCTCCACCATTGCTGCAGTGGAAGCCAAGAAGTATAAACAGCAACAGCATTGGAGGGCCCGTACATCATCTGCTAGTGTTCATGAAGAGATTAATGTTCCTCTCCTTTTTTTTTTTGTTTCAGACCAGTGGATCGAGACTTTGTCACTTGGAGGGGCCATCTCACTAAGATCCTCTGTACACCATACGAGACACAGGAAGGCTGGATCCTGGCTGTCACCCTCTTCCGAGGTACTCTGTACATCAACGAGAGGGAGACGGAAGCTGCATATAAAAAGAGGAAGGAGAAAACCTTGGAGCAGGAGAAGCTCGCCTACTCGGGATATAAGTTTGAGAGCTTCTTATGTGCTTGTAAGTGAGATCATTTTGTATTCTAATTTCTCCTGTATTCCAAGTTCTGAGACTAATCCTACTCCCAGTTAATGGAAAAAATATATATATAGTGCATGTGCAGTAAACTGTGATTTTGAGTTATCATTGCAGCGTTACTTTGGTGACGAATCAGCCTTTCAATCTCTAATGTACACACAGAGCAGGTGTTTAGAGAGTGGGCAGCATGAGGCATTTAACTGCTTGATTACTGGAGCATTGAAATCTGAGCTTCTGAGTCACTGCCAGGAGGGAGGAGCAGGGTGAGTTGAGGTTCCGAGACACTGCTGGGAGGGGGAGCTTAGTTGCAGATGGGTTTTGAATGAGGTCAGAGAGGACTTGTTTTAAAACTCATTTACCGCTTGTTGGGGATATGTAAAGAAAAAATGTTTTACAATTTGGCCTCAGGTTTAGTTTAAGAGGCTGGCCACACATTCTAATCCAATCCACTCTCCATCCAAATTAAGTCCTATTTTTTTCTTTACTGCGTTGTTTCACCAGCTTGTGCAACAAACATTACTAATGTGTTGCCCTCCATTTACAGACACCCCGGACAGCGATCCCTGCCCTTCCGAGACGGTGAACACTAATGAGGCATACTGCAGTGTTCTTTTGGGTCGTCTGGCCTCACATTCTGTGCTGCTGTCAGGAGAGGTGGACTGCACGGATGCCTCTGCTGCTAACCCATCGCCTCCATCTAGCTACGTGGAGCTGAAGACGAGCGCACAGATAAGGAACCCACACCAACAGCGCAGCTTCAACAGGTAGCTGACAAACAAAATTGTGTGAATAATAATTTTAGGTTTTTATTGTAAGAGTTATCACTGGCAGTTGGATGTATGCCGATATTTAACTGTATTCCATCCCTGCTGGAACTAACATTTTCACCCAGTGTCATTCAGGTTAACCTAAACAGATGACAAACGCACTCATCAATTCGTCACCAGCTATACAGTAAGGTGCACACGGAATGGGCTTTAAACAGTAAAAAAGCAATGGCTTTCACATTTTCTGCAGAAGACGTGTATCCAAACCTCTGTTTTTAACCTTAGTGTGAGACAAGTTGTTTTACATGCTAGCTTGTGAGTGTGCCAGGAAAACTTTTTGCTATTCAGGTTAACCTGTCTTCTGCTGGAACTCAAGCTATTTACTGACCTTGTGGCCAGGCTGTTGGAGGATAGACTGATAGTTAACAAAGCTTTTAGTTCTTGGAGTCCATTACGGGACACAGGAAGTCTTAAACTTTTGTGTTTATATTGCCACCTACAGGGGAATTGAACCCTGACAAACAAAACAAAACTGTACACCAGCCCAGGATAAACCCTTCTACTACCAGCAGGACTCAGTGTTGTAGAAACGCAGTACTGAGAGAATAATCCTAAACACAGAGGGCTTTATTCTTGAGGGTTTTATGATGAATACAAAAATCCTTTGAGGGACATAGGAAGCTTTAAACCTTCAGGACCTCAAACAGTAGTTTGTCTGAGGGTGCGGGCAACACAGCAACAAAACGTGCCAACAAAAGATCAGGCGGCAGCCTTACAAATCTGGAAAACAGATGCCGAAACATCCAAGAAGCACTCGCTGATCTAGGGAAATATGCCAGGAAAGCAGAGGAACCGATGATGGTCCATCTGAACCTTCCACGTCCAAAGATCTATCTTGTGAGAAGTAAACTTCCTAGCTTTGAGTATTGAAGGAATTTCGAGATGCCCCGTCCCTTAGAACCTGCCAGCCAGTGAGTGTTTTGGGGGAACAAACAACTTACATGGGTGTTTTAAATCTCCTTAGGGAAAGAGTTGGAGAAACTGGTGCACAGGGAAAGTCTTTGCATCCTAAGGAGTCTTGAAAGGACCCAAGACCTAAAACAGCATGGGCTGATCCTCTAATTTTAGGTGCTGCACACCACATCCATGAGATATAAAAGAGTCTTCTGTCATTTATGAGTAATAGCAGTAGACTGCGACTCAACTAAGCACTTGAGCAGCTCAGAGTCTCTGCGGTTGAAGGTTCAGAAGCTGATAAGGTTGTGGGTTAATCGGATACAGAGAGCTCCCTCTGAACGGCAGTGCCGAGGTAGCATGGAGTTGGCTTCCTTTCCAATATGGAAGCCGGGCGGTGGGTTATGACCCACCTCCTGGCTTCCTGATTTGTTAGGAAGCCAGGCTGCCTAGCAACTAATGAAGCCGGCTTTCTAGCCAATCAGGCGTACCGCCTGGCTTCCTGATTGGCTAGGAGGCTGGCTTCACTTGTTGCTAGGTAGCCTGCTTGCCTGACCAATGAGGAAGCCGGGTAGCACCTCATGACCTGCCACCCGGCTTCCTGATTGGTCAGGCAGCCTCGGTAAGGGAAGCCGGTGTTCTTTTGATAGAACACAGGCAATCAGGAAGCTGAGAGGTGGGTCATGATCCGCTGCCTGGCTTCCTGAAAATTGGGCACACGGCACCGGTATTGGCAAGTAGGGAAAAAAAAAATATTGATACTTATGTTCGATACCGAAAAACCGGTATCGGTGCATCCCTAGTAAAAACCTCATCTGTGAGTTGGAACTGGCCACCCTCAACAGAAGACATCATTGTCCCTTCCCCTGCGTCTACAATTAGACATGTTGCAGCCACAGCACGGGTAGGCAGCTTATAGGCTCAGGGTAAGAGGCAAGGCCTCTAGGACTCACAAAATACACTGCTTGTAAATAAAAGATTAAATTGTATGTTATTGAATACACATCTACATTCCATTGTATCTGCCTGGAGTTCAGCTTTAAGCTGTCATCTAGATAGATAAAGGTGCTTTTTTTTTTTTTTTTCCTACCCATCAGATACAAGCTCCTGAAATGGTGGTGCCAGTCTTTTCTCCTTGGAATTCCTCTGATCGCTGCCGGTTTTCGCGATCAGCAGGGAAAAATTGTATCTCTTCAGAATTATCGAACGGCAGACATCCCTCATCTAGTGCGGGTGAATAAGCGATATCCTTTCGATCCCTTTACATCCCTGTGATTATAATATGATTTCCTGTGTGTAAGTAATGGATTTGTCTCTTGGCAGGGGGACCGGCAGAGCTGGGACCCGGCGGTGTGCATGAACTTCTGTAACGCCTTCCTGTCTTATATCAAGAAAGTGGCCACCAAGGATGACCCGCGGTAAGAGCCGCTACAATGGATATGTTTTTAGAAGTCTCTCTTCCCTGATTTCTAATCAGATCTTTGTCTTCTACAGAGTTGTCTATGTGTTCTCTTTGGAGCCAGGTTCAGAAATCACATTCACTATTGAATCGAATCCATCTGACCCTGTTCTACCCGACTGGTACGTGAAGGCGCTGACACAATAATCTCACAATGTCAACTGCGTGCTGGAACGGCATCAAGTAACCTCGTGACAAAAGAACAAGAAGACAGAGCCAGGCCTGTTACTGTTAAAAGACACCTGGACATGGCCTGAAATGGCACGCTGATTGTGAGAACCGGACAGAGATGTCAGAATACAGGGCATTCAAAAACAAAAAAGGGGCATGATACCAGGGATCATTGAGCTTACAGCACTGGAGGCCTTCAGCAAGCTGTCAGTACATGCCAATATTGCATTCACTGTACTCATCTTAGTGTACACTCTGTGGCCTTGCAAATTTTAATATCTGAAAACAAAAAGAGGCTGCATCACTCGTTCACACGGTCTGTAGGACACAGAGGTGTGATCTTTGCATGGTGAGATATAGGGGGTGTGCTGGAGAACTAAAAAGGAATGTCCAGGCATTACCTAAATGTACCTCCGGACCTCCCTCTAGAGCAGTGGTTCCCCACATTAATGAGACAAGTGCCCGGTAAATTCGTCTTCAACCTTTCATGTCCCAACAGGATTTAAACAAAAAAAAAAAAATATGAAAGTACAGGAATGCAAAATATGTTTTAAATGTTTACAAAAAGGGAATAACTAGTCAAAAATGAGTTACTGTCATTGAAATGGTCTTAAAGTGGACCTTTTGCTAGACATGTGCACCGGCAAAAAAAAGGGTTTAATTTCAATACGGATTTTGCGTTATTTTGGGATTCGGGTACGAAAGTCAATTAGTTTCGGGATACGGACGAAATTCCTTAGCGGTAGTCTGAACGAATTTTCGTTTCGTTGCAGCACTGACATTAAAAATATATATTTTTTTTCTTTACTGTCACTTTGCTGCAGACTACCGCCAAGGAATTTCGTTTTCGGAAATCCGGATTTGTTTTCATTCTGAAATTCGGATACATCCCAACACCGAGTAACGAAAATTCGTCCGAAAAACGAATCGCACATGTCTAACCTTTACCCCCTTTGACTAAAAATCACATCAGCATAAATCTCTGCGTGCTGACATGGAATAATCAGTTCATTAGCTAAACAAACATTTCTATTTTAGTTACTATTTCTTTTTCCCCCACTTCCTGGTCCACTTTGTAATCGTGCCCACGCGTTGCATTCTGGGAAGGTGACATCAGCAGAGCATTGCTGGGAAATCTCATCTGTAAAGGCATTTTCCTCCCCCTGAGATGATGTGCATGGTCACATGTGCCAAAGTTCCAGGAAGTAAAGGGAGATCTAGTAACCTGCCCTTAGTTAGTATGGCCACTGTGAGAAGACTGGGAAATAAAAAGAAAATGAAGGAATACAAAGCCGGCAATTACCTAGAAGTATGTGTTTGTAGATTGTCGTCACTATACATTTCTAAAGGCGTGTTTGTTGTTATTTTGGAGATGAGGGTAAAGTTCCTCTTTAACTACAAAAACTGTCTGTTTAAAGCTTTATTTCTGGCAACCATAAACTGTGGAACTGAAACTTTATGCATGAACCTATTATAATAGGGCTTTATACGAATCCCACATGGTAGAAAGAGAATGTCGAACATGCCCTGCTACTGTCGGGAGGTAGTTGCATTAAAAATTAACCACATTGAAGAAAAAGTTGAACGTTTCACCCAAACCAACAATTTCCAGCACAGTAACATTTACATCAACTTTGCAATACAGCTTTCCATTCCTTTAATCGGAGTTGCATATTGATACGTCATTTGTGTCGGTGTTTTCCATCTGTCAGTATATTCATTCTGGGACGAGAGGAAGTAAATGTCGAAGGTCAACAATTGGAAAGTTGCAAATGGTTTTGCTGTTTAGTTTTAAGAACAGTCAAGAAAGACAATGCAGCTTCACAGAGAGGTGCAGTGAAAAAACAGAATCCAGAATTGAAGTTACTCATGGACCTGAACAGATATTCAATTTCCCTGTCTGATGATAGTTTAGCAAGCCGTGATGTTTCTTCATAGCTGGTGATGTGCTCTTTGGGCTTCCTCATTATCCAGATAATATTTTTCAAATGACATGGAAAGCATCTTGAGGTCAGTTGTGAAACAGAACTTTCTGAGAATCCTCCTTCCGTAATGTAGTCTGAGAACGATGTGAACATTTCATAGTTTCCCTTCGGCTGGCATGCTTAGCCAGGTCTTTAGTTTGCTTCCACCTTGTTCCTGGCCATAGACACCATTGTTTGTGGACCTTGAAGACAAAGGTTCAACTCAATTGTTCGGGAGAATATATATCGCCAAGATATGGAAGCTTGGCTACCCAGTCGCTGTCCTGAAGATATTGTGTCAGATCACATTTCTTGCTAATAAGCATATACATGCACCTCCTCTAATTCAGACCCTTCCCCCAGAGAAGCATCAAACTTCTTTATGGAAAAGCAGCTGCTAATAGTCACAACGCATTTCTTCACACACTGTTTTCAACAGCCCTTTGTTCATTGCACTGTTTTTTCATGTAATTAACAGAGAACTAAAGACAAACCTTTTTTTCGGCTTTAGTTCTCTTTTGGGTCATAGGAGTATATTTCTGTGACCCCAAACTAAGCATATAGCGGGCTACAGCCCACTATATGCTGACAGCGCAGAGCAGGGATGCAGCTGGAAAACACCCTGACAATATTGTCAGGATCCACCCCGCTACCTGATTGACAGCTGGCTCTCCCTCTCTACAGCCAGCTGTGCCTGCCCCCTCCCCCATCTGTCCCCCTTGAGAAATAGCGAGGAGGGGTGGGAAATCCTTGCGGGGAGCACTGACGGACAGTTCCACTTTTTGCAGGGAGAAGACCAGCGTTTTGTGCTCTCTCAGTTTTCGATCTATACAGCCAGCGTGTGACAGCTGCAGTGTGACACACCGGCTCTAAGTACTGGGAAGAGTACATTTTATTCTCCCAATACTTCTCCTTTAAATATTTTAACGGCTTATGAAAGGACTTTCATGTACCCCAGGTGTATTTCTTTTTTGGCAGCCAAGTTTTTTCAATGTATAAATAAATGTGTAAGGTCATCGATTTCCATATTGCTTCTTGTGTTGGCCACTCCTACATTTCTACCCATCCAGAAAGCAGCCCCCTCGGTGCACACACAAATGCAGTTTTTCTCCTTTTCTTTAATAAAATAATCCAATGCTTTGAATATCTTCGAGTTAGTTTGTTTGGAGGGCAAATCAGAGATATTCAGTTTATCTTCCTTCAAGTCCCCGGCTGTATAATAAACATTGCTCATATTAAAGGAGAGCTATGAGATGAGTGATTTCCACTTACCTCATAGTTCTAGCCGACCTGTGACAATGAGACTGTCACAGGTCGGCTCAGTAGACCGGGAGGTGAGCGAACACATACCGGGTTCGCTCACCTCTCGATCGAGGGGGAGGGGCTGGATTCCCCTCTCCGATCTGCCAAGGCTGACTGGCGGAACGGATGAGGGAGGGAGGGGGTACAGCTGGCTCTGCCTCTAGATAGGCAGAGCCAGCTGTCACGCAGCTGGGCGGATCTCGAAGTCGGGATCCGCTCCGGCGTCTCAGTATACACCATAGTTCTCCTTTAAACCCATTCACTGCCACCAACATAAGGCTTTGGTAAAGGCTGACTGGACATTCAATGAAGCCATATTTCAAATAGCGGTCACTAGATTTCAGAAATTAACATTGACCACTTTACCATTTCTATAAAGCTTAAGGATGAAAAAAAAAATCACACTCAACTGTTGTGGAAACATCTCCAGTACAAAATCATTTTTTACACCAACTTGAAATAAGGTCCCCGTGTTTCTTGCTCCTGTTGAAAATAAAAGTGTGCAAACCCCAAACTTTGTATACGGTTTCTAAACATAAGCACGCATCAAAGTATAATTAATTTCCTCGGCTCTAGTCCTGCAACATTTTTATGTCTTAAAAATGCATTAAAAAACAAAATATCAAAACCAAAGTAGAATCTGTTTCTTGGTGTACAGCACCGCACCCAGGCAGATTCAGGGACAAGCGGGTAATATGCAGGTATTATCAAATGATTGTACACAGGCCAGAGCTGTGAGGAACCCCATCCCACTCCCAATAATCTTCATTTTTTTTTTTATAGCAGACACAACGGGTGAATCCTGCGTCTCATAGTGTACTCTATAAAACAGATTCTATGAAACTCGTAAATGTTCTTGATTGTACATACAGGATGCAGGCAGTTTTAGAGATAACTGGGATGTCCCCGAGCAATACAACTGAGGGGTGGGAAACACAGCAAACAACTGCCAACAGGCGGGGAAAACCGCATCTCAGGAGCCTGTAGTACCTTCGGACCGAAACTGATGGCCTTATAAATCTGAATAGCAGAGGCAGATCGAAAAGAATGTGCTGAAAGGGAGGAGCCTTGCCTTTTAGCAGAATCTCATCTGCCAAGAAATATTGGAATGGGATGCAGGGAGTCTCCTGCCAGGGCAAAATGGCTTCAAAAAGTTCTTAAACATTTATTTTTTCCCATAACGTCTTCCAGGACAGCATCACGAGATGGAATCTCCTCCCTCACACACAGGAAACACGTCACTTAATCTGTTTAAAAGACCCTCCTCTCCTCCACTCCCTCAGTCTTTTGTGTTTCCTCAGTCAAGCTGGGGAGCGCGTCACAGAACGCTGAGAGGGGCTTCCATGTGGTGATGCTGCCCGGGAAGTCTTCCTTTTATGATGGCCTGCCTGTGTAAGGCAGAGGGGTAGGTTTGCCTACCTTGTGGAGCCCCGGGGATTCTCCTAGCATCTTGGATCCTGCCCGACAGACCAGATCTGATCTCGCAGGGACCAGTGCTGCATCCGCAGGTCCTCAGATTCAAGCTAGCAGCTATCTGAGGAAGACATTTTAAGGGCCAGCGTTCTGTCCACGGGTGTGATCAATACGCTTTTGTTCAGTCGTAAACCAGTAACAAGGCGTATATACGGGAAAGTGTGGAAAACGTTCAGCTCTTGGAGGCTCCGTAATCATAGAGATTACACAGTCCCAGCCGTTTTGGATTTCCTGCAACAGGGGGCTGATATGGGGCTGGCAGTTAGTACCCTGAGGGTTCAGATATCAGCACTCAGCGTTTTCTTTCAGGTGTCACTAGCTAGGGATCAGCTTGTGGCTAGGTTCTTTAAAGCCCTGGAAAGGCTTAGACCAGTGGTGGTCCGTTCGGTTCCCCAATGGAATTTGTCTACGGTATTGCAGGGTCTCACAGCCGCTCCTTTTGAGCCCCTGGATAGGGTCTCACTTAGAAACCTTACTTTAAAAACTGTGTTTTTGGTAGCTATTACTTCTGCTCGTAGAGTGAGTGAGCTCCAAGCCCTATCCATTAAGGAACCGTTCCTGTCTATTTTTGAGGATCGGGTTGTCCTTCGAACAGACCCGGCTTTTCTGCCAAAGGTCGCTTCGAGGTGCAACAGGGTGCAGGAGATCATTCTACCTACTTTCTGTCCCAAACCAGTAGGGAGCAGGGAATCAGGTTTTCACTGTTTAGATGTGAGACGTTGTTTGCTCCAGTACTTGAAGATTTCCAAGGACTTCCGGAGATCTGAATCACTATTTGTGCTGTTCTCTGGTGGGTCCAAGGGGAAGCAAGCTTCTAGATCCTCCTTAGCTAGGTGGTTGAGGCAGGCCATTATGGAAGCTTATGGAGTGTTAAATGTTCCTCCCCCGTCTTTGGTGACGGCACATTCAACTAGAGCTTTAGCAACGTCCTGGGCCGAACGAGCTGGTGCTACGCCGGAACAGATTTGTAAGGCGGCAACATGGTCAAGTTTCTCCACCTTTGCAAAGCATTATCGCCTAGATCTCAATACCGCAGGGGATCAGGCATTTGGCAGGAAGGTACTACAAGCTGTGGTCCCGCCCTAATTGGTAAGTTCTTGGTTATCCTCTCGTGATGCTGTCCTGGAAGACGTTATGGGAAATTCAGAGTTAGGACTTACCGGTAACTCTATTTCCATTAGTCTTCCAGGACAGCAACTGCCCACCCATTGATGCTTGTAGTATTAATGTGATGTGGTGGTATTGCCTGTATGTGCCTTGTCTTTTTCCAGCTTGCCTTCGGTTCTCGTGATGACTGAGGGAGTGGAGGAGAGGAGGGTCTTTTAAACAGATTAAGTGACGTGTTTCCTGTGTGTGAGGGAGGAGATTCCATCTCGTGATGCTGTCCTGGAAGACTAATGGAAATAGAGTTACCGGTAAGTCCTAACTCTGAATTTTAAAGGCTGTGGGCGTCCTCTCCCATTTTAGCAAAAGGAGCCATTAGGCATCCCACAAAGCACCCAAATGTGTCTTAGCAACAGAGGACATCAGGGAAGGTGACAGATGGGGATCCCACACTGGCCAGGCATGGTACTGATGGAGGCCCGGGGCCTGTCCCTGCTCATCGCTCTTCTTGCTGCAGCCACGCTACCACCTGGCTGTGAGCAGGACAGCCGCTCCTAGACTCCAGGCAAGGCGGCAGGTGGAAGAGGAGGCGGGAAAAGTGCTGTGCAGCAGCCTGGTGAGCAGCTAGACATTACCACTGGGAGCCCTACCGAACCAGACCGACACCCCGAATGCCACCTGATCTACACCCAGTGAGTACACACCCACCCCAGTACTACCATGCGTTAAAGTGCAGCAGGTACACTGCCATTCATTTGAATGGCATTGCAAATGCATCTCCTGCCCGCAATAAGCTTGACTGCGCTGCGATGCATGGTAATGCAATACGTACAGCTGCAAAAAGTAGTGTATGCATGTGACGCCCATGTTAAT
This sequence comes from Nanorana parkeri, assembly GCF_000935625.1. Taxonomy (NCBI): domain Eukaryota; kingdom Metazoa; phylum Chordata; class Amphibia; order Anura; family Dicroglossidae; genus Nanorana; species Nanorana parkeri. The sequence goes on along the minus strand of NW_017307047.1, from coordinate 719,638 downwards.
GGCACCCCAAACGCAGCTGTTAAAACACGTTTTTGCCCGTGCAATAATGCGTCAAATGCGCATACATAGCTCAAAATGCCCATGTAAATGAATGGGCTGAGGTGTGGCAAATGCAGCAAAACACGCACTACCACAATGAGAAAGTGTGAGCGGAGTCTTAGATTGGGGTGCCTTGAGATTTCGCATAGTTTACGTGATGTGCTGTGGCTCAAAGAGGGTTGAGAAGCACTGGTGTAGGGAAAGCTCCCTAGAATGTTTTAGAGCAGGACAATGTCCTGATTAAGGTGAAACAAGGACACACCTTAGGCATCAAGCAAGTTCTAGGACTGAGAACAATTTTATCCTTGTGGAAAACAAGGAACGCGTTCCTGCACAAATAGTGCTGCCAACTCCTAAACCCTCCTGGCAGAGGCGATGGCGACAAGGAAGACCACCTTATGTGTAAGATACACTGGAGAACTCGCTACAAAGATGAAAGCACCAGATCAGTGGAGGGTGTTTAGGGAGAGCCACATGAGTGACCCACTTGTACGAAAGTGTTTGCCAACAAATGAGAAGTCAGCAGCAGCTGAAAGAAGATAGCCAAGGCCAATATCTGTCCCTTGAGAGTGCTCAGGGCTAAATGCTGATCCGGTCCTGACTGGAGGAAGGCCCGAACTCATCGGGACTGGACAGAATTCATCCAACAGAATAATTCCGAGGATGAAATGTCCGCTGTTTGTACTAAGCAGGACAAGCCCTACAGGTGCACTGATACATCTTTCAAGAGGTGGACTTTCTTGCATGAAAGATATAACGAATGCAAACGAATCCGAATTTACGATTCTTTTTTTTGGACGAACTTTCGTTGCAGCCAAGTGACTTTTGAGAACAAAAAAACTTTTTTTCCTCTTCAATGTCCCAAGTAAACTTTTTTTCCTCTTCAATGACCCAAGTAAGACAGACCTTTATCCCCCAGGACCTGGGCTTCAACACCCATGTCATCAATCCAGCAACAGAAGAGCTGGATGGAGCACTGGATCCGGAAATATACGGTCCAGGCAGTCAGGAAGCTGCTACGGGGAGTCCATCAGAAGCCGGGGCATGTCTGCATACCACTCTCTTCTGGGCCAGTTGGGGTTGAAAATCCACCATGCCAGCAAGTCTAGCCTTGACCGAAAGTTGCATAGGACAATACAGAAAGAGTCTAAGTGTAGTGCACCGCCTCGAACATGGCCATCAGACCCAGGACCCCCATACAGAATCGCACTGTGTGCTGATCATTGGCTTGGAGGATTTGCACCTGAACAGACAGAACCTTTACCAGGGATTAGACATGTGCAATTAGTTTTTTTCCGAATCGAAATTTCGGATGTATCCGAATTGCAGATATAACGAATGCAAACGAATCCGAATTTACGATTCTTTTTTTTGGACGAACTTTCGTTGCAGCCAAGTGACTTTTGAGAACAAAAAAACTTTTTTTCCTCTTCAATGTCACTTTGCTGCAACGAACAAACAAAACGAAATTCCGTACGGATTACCGCTAACGCATTCCGAAACGAATTGACTTTCGGACCCGAATTCCAAAAAACGAAATAAAGCAAAATCCGAATCAAAACAAAACACATTTTTTGCTGGTGCACATGTCTACCAGGGATCGAAACACCCGAGACTGGTCTGTATCCAAGGGAAGATTCAGGTACTCCATATGGAGAGTGGGATCCAGCGCTGACTTCTGAAAATTTAGGATCCACTCAAAACGGTTTTCTGCAGTTTACTTGGACCGGGCTTTTAGCAGAAGGCAATCCGAGTAGCCCACATGGACACCCTGAAAACAAAACAGGGCAAGGATAGGAGCCAGCAGTTTTTTGAAGATCCGTGGGGCCATGGAAAGGCCAAATGGAAGTGCCACTAAATAGAAATGTTTCTCTACCAAAGCACTCACCTTTTCTACAGTCCCCTCCTCTATATTTAGCTGGTGGACGTGAGGAAAGGGAACCCTATGTAAGCTCCAAGTCGCTCTATTCAAACCTTACACAGGGCTGAGGACCATCTATCCACCCCCATACAATAGAACCAGACCAAGCACTAGTTCTACGACATGGCAGCTAAGGTAGTACGTCACATGCGCCTCCATATCCTGAAGTACCAGGTATCTTCTTTGCTTCAGGCAGAGTGCAGGAAAAGTATGTGCCGTCAGGGAGCAAGGGAGGGAGGGAGGGGGCTCTCTTGTCTCTTCACAATAGTATAAATTAGAAGCACCACTTTAAATAAGTAATGTCAATCAGTTGCTTTCCCCTTTGCTTGATGTATGACGCAAGGACAGGGAGAAGCAAACCAAGTGCTTCCCCTGCTTCTAGTTATCAGGGAGTTCTATTTGACTGGATTTGAGTGATTTAGAGCTTACCCCGGACTTTTGTTTTCATTTTCCGTGGCTAAACAGTGACAGGGCAACGCAGGAAAGGAGAGTATGTAATGCTGGGGAATGGGGTAGTAAAGCGCAGATGCATCGCCATGCATGGACAAATGCACAGCTTCATTTTAAATGGGGGGCACGTAACAGACATGGTTATTCACAAAAGAGTGAAGAGTTTGGAGAAGTGAACCATCTAGACCTAAATAGCTGATTTGTACAATTTCTCCAATCCAGCTCACTTTCCAGTTCAGCTATGTTGTCCTAGATTGTTCCCTTCTCCTGCCTGCTCCAAACTCTTCACCCTTTTGTGAATAACCTGAGAGTCTGCTGATGGCCCACCACTCTGGCAAGGTATACTTACCGATCAACGCTGCGAGTTAACTCTGGTGTTGGTGCTTACATGGGCAGCTCATGTCACTGGACGGTGCCATGACAATGTTTCAGCCTGTTGACTGGCCGCTCAAGCACGATCATTGTCACATGGTTGAGCTTACAAAGGTGAACCCCATACACAGAAGTACCGTTTCATTATAGCAAGAGAACAAGGGCTCCAATGGGGCAGGTGGTAGCAAGGGAGCATGGTTTAGCGACTATACCTTGCCGGGAGGGTGTATTATTACAAGACACTGTCACTTTGCCCTGTTCGGCAGACTGACAGTGTCTATTTAACATTGGGGGGGGGGTCTGTTCACAATAGTATAAATTAAAATTAGAAGCACCACTTTAAATAGGTAAAAGCCATAAGAGATGAAAGATCACACTACAAATGTTTTTTGTTCGGAATTTATTGTGACATGATGTAAGGATCACAAGATACAAGGGATGGTGACACCACTTGTAATTGATGCAGAAGGTGGTAACTAAACAAAAAAGCTAATTTTCATTAAAAAACAAAAAAAAACAAATTGGGGGCTGAATATCTTTACATTGTCTCACCACAAATCACAGGCATTAAACTCTACATTTCCACATAACCAAATCCCTAATTCATTATAGAAAAAGGTTATTTCCATTCCTGTAAAGCCCTCTAATACAATATATAAAATACAAATAGATTATGTCAAACAGAACGTAACTTTTTTTTTGCATGTTTCATTTCTTTTGTTCCCTGCGCAACTTAAATTAGGTTCCTTGTTGGTTAAACAACCAGACAGAGAGGTTCTGCAGGTCCATGGTGCTGAGCAGAGGGAGAAGGGGTGCAACAGTATTCTGCCTGGTAAAACACTGACATGGGCTCGGTGCGTTAAATTGCCAAGCTTCTTTAAAAAAAAAAGTTTAGTTGTTGACGGCCTTCCCCAAACCGGTGCCGAGAGCAACCACGGGTGTGTACAGTGTTCGGCAGCCACACAGACCGGTCGATGGAAGAATCCGGCTTCACCGGGTCTGTTCAACTGAGACAGAAAAGAAAGAAAAGGCTTGATTACAAAACAGGGAGCAGACTGAACTGAAAAGGTGAAATTGTACAGGAAAAGGTAACTAATGTAATTTAGCAAAACTGAATAGTGCAAGGGTCCTTAACGTCATCAGCGAGCATATATGTGGTAGCACAGCGGTGGACTTTAAAGCCATGCTACCACACACAGTATATGCACACAGCTGGTGTCACCGTTCTGTGCTGGGAGAGCATTCACTCTGTGCCCCCAGCACTGTGACTTCACTGATAGCTTGCAGCCTGTAGAGACCATTGGGAGTCAGCAGGGTGGGCTCTGAATCACATGATCACTGTGATAACTAGGGATGCACGGATACCAATACTAGTAGCGGTGCCCATACCGAGAATTTGAACGAGTACTCGTACTCACCCAAATGCTCCAATACCTTTCCCGATACTGGAACTTCTGGTCAGAGGGAGATTTCCTCTGACCAGCAGTGCTGCGAGGGAACATGGAACCAGGAAGCTGATTGGCTGGGAAGCCGGCTTCCCAGCCAATCAGTGTCGAGCCGGGCAAACAAATTTGATAATATGGCAACACGACCCCCACCCTGCAGAAATCATTCCCCTCGCATAGATCCTTAGCAGCAGTCATTACCGTACCAGTCCCTCGGCCAGCTGGGCAGACACTGCTCTCTAAGCTCTCAGGGATCTGCCCACGTCTCCTGTGTGTACAGCGCCTACGTGATCGGCCCCCAGCCTGCTACTGGATTTAAAAATGAGAGCGCTTGGCAGTCTGTGCAGTAGCAGGCTGAGGGCCGATCACATGGGCGTTGTACACACAGGAGACGTGGGCAGATCCTGGAGAGCGGTGTCTGCCCAGCTGGCCGAGCGACTGGTATGGTAATGACTGCTGCTAAGGATCTATATGAGGGGAATGAGGTGCCTGCAGGGTGGGGGTCGTGTCACCATATTGTCAGATTCGTTTGGCCGGCCTTGATACCAATTGGCTGGAAAGCCAGCTTCCCGGCCAATCAGCATCGAGCTAGCCAAACAGAATAAGCAATCAAGAAGTCGGACAGTGGGTAATGGCACGCCGCCCGACTTCCCGATTGCTCGGGAAGCCGGCTGTATGCTACCGGAAGTACCGGTATCGTCGAGTACCGAAATATAAATAATCATTACTCATACTCGATACCGAAAAACCGGTATCGGTGCATCCCTAAGGATAACCAATAATAGTAATCCAGGAAAGGCCTCCGGCTTTTATATTTAGTTAAGAGGCTCAGCTCCCTGGGGCTTTACGATGACAAAATGCCAATGGTTTGCCCAATATGTTACTTTACCCCCTTTACCAGGCTGTTGAAATCATAACTACCAGCATGACCTCAATGTCAATACCTTAGTTTTACTTTATATATGGATAGCTGGGAATAGAATAGCTGAAAACTAGACCTGACTAATATAAAATAAACGTGTTACTTTTCCTACTAAAGGCCCGATAGGCAATGTGTATAATGCTCACACTTCCCATAGATGTAACTGGAACAGAAAGATCACACTGAAATGTGTGTGGGCACATGATAATTAAACATCACTCACTGTACGAGGAGATGTCAATTTCATCAGGAAGTTCACTAATGTTGACCTCAAACCGATCTTGAACCTCGTTTAGGATCTTTGCATCCTGTTCGTCTGAGACAAAGGTGATGGCCAGACCTTTGGTCCCAAACCTACCAGCACGTGCCACCTAGTGATGGGAGAAAACAAGGAAGTTTTAAGAGCAACTCTGGTCTGAAAATGTTCACACAACTTATTAGGACAGAACAATTAAGATTTTTAAAAATGGCCCATGCAGGCCAAAGTCACAGGTGCTCTTGGAAGAACCCCCCCCACTGGTATTTCCCTTGCTCATCATTCCGATGGAGTCCTAGTTCTTTGTAAGTAAGAACCTTTTCCTCCTCCTCATGTGAGTTTTGACTCTGCCAATTGGCCGCTTAGGCCCAAGCACTTCGTGCTAGGAGGAGAATACATTCTCTATACCTGGAAGAACTGCGTATTTACTAGGGATGCACCGATACCAATACTAGTATCGGTACTAGTATCGGTGAGTACTCGTCCAAATGCTCCGATGCCTAGCCCGATACTTCCGGTATCAGGAAGACGAGCAGCGCGTCATTACGCGCTGCCCAGCTTCCTGATTGGCCGGGAAGACGGGCAGCGTGTAATGACGCACTGCTCGGCTTTCTGATTGGCCGGAAGCTAGCCAATCAGGAAGCAGGGCGCCGTGTAATGACGCGGAGCCCAGCTTTCTGATTGGCCGGGAAGCCAGGTTCATGCACCCTTGTCATCTCATGAAGAGGGAGCATGGAGCCGGCTTCCCGGCCAATCAGGAAGCTGGGCGCCACGTCATTACACAGCGCCTGGCTTCCTGATTGTCCAACTTCCGACCAATCAGGATGCCGGGCAGTGCGTCATTACACGCTGTCCGGCTTCCTGATTGGCCGGGAAGCCGGCTCCATGCTTTCTCATCACATAGTGACGAGAAGCATGGGGACGGCGTCCCTGCTAATCGGGAAGCCTGGTGTGGAGTCTTTACACGCTGCCTGGCTTCCTGAATGGGACTTACGGTACTCGGTATCGGCGAGTACCAAAAAATATATATCGGTACTCGATACCGAAATACCGTTATAGGTGCATCCCTAGTATTTACAGAGGGCAACACCAACAGAGCAGCCGGAGAGAGCAGGGAATGTATCAAAGCATACTCTGTAGGCGCTGAGACTTAAATGATGCGCTGCCCTTTTATCTTTTCTAGCCTAGATGTTTTAAGTACAGTGCTCATTAAGTTAAAAACATACATTTGATCAATCCAGCAGTAAGAACGTCCCCAATACCAGAGACACAAAATTGTCATGCCCTGGAGAATATGCAGAGCCGTGTCACCCACTGCGGAGTGCTTCTGCCTGCAACTACAAGTGAACACATGCCAGCTCTATGCGGCCAGATATTGAGAAGTGACGTTATTGCCAACACTGCCTTCCGGACAGCCCTTATGTATCAATCTTCAGTGCTAACCCCGACTTCTTACTTGTCAAAAGGAGAGCGTTCAGGAAGCACAACTTTTACAGATAAAGCCCCCTAATGACATAATCAGTGCTGGCAACATAAAGTGACCGGAATGATGCCACCAATGCAGGTTCTGAGTACAAGAAATAGGAGGAGAGGAAGGCAGAAGATGGGCAGCAATTACAGTTATGAGCATTTATTACAGTAAGAAAGTGAATGTAACTAGCATTGGGAGAGGTAATATGCTGATTTCATACAAGCTCAGGCCATGAAGTGATTGAGTTGCCTTTATAAAAAGGATTCTCCGTATCTGAAGCTGAGACAGGCTACAAATCTGCAATTGAACCAATATCCTGAGCATGACCTGCCCTGGAGTCAGTGAAATGCTTTGTTACCAAGAGAAGGAAATGAAGCATAAAGTTCATACCCTGTGCAGGTAGGTATCAGAGTCTTCCGGCATGTCATAATTAAAGGCAATGTTCACTCTCTCAATGTCCATGCCTCGGCCAAAAAGATTGGTTGCGACCAGGATCCTGCGCTGGAAATCCTTGAATTGCTGGTAACGGGACAGCCTGAAGGTGAACAGAAGATTAGAGAGTGCATCTCATACTCACAGAGCTCACATCGACTAGCACATCATCTCTCAGCCCCCCCGGACTTCATATCCCCAAAACAGAGGAAGTTATGAATCTCGGGCCCACCTCTCCTCCTGCTGCATCCCGCGATGAATAGCGATAGCTGGGAAGTTTTGTTCCACCAACAGCTGAGCCAGAGCGATACATCGCTGGACTGACTTCACAAAGATGACCACCTGCAAACAGTAATGTGCACAACTGAGCAACAGCCTTGTACGTCTTCGCAGCTTATAACACCACCGCATATGTAAAACTAGCAGAACATATTGCAATCTGACTGTACCATCTCACTGGACTTACCAACATATGTGCAGTGCACATGTACAACTTACAATCTGATTCTACAATCTCCTTTAGATCTGCAGACAAATATGCAGTACAAGGGCCTTTCTGACTGGATACAAACTGAAATGATAGTGTTGGTGGTCACATGCATAACATGCAAGGACATACAGAGATTGTACAACCAGATTGCAATGTGCCTGGCAAGCTTGACAGGTATACCCTCACACTACAAGCTAATGGTAAATCTAAAGTGACACAAAACTCTAAAGTTAAATCTATTGCATTTAAGTACCTTAACTATTAACAGAAATGTATCTTATTTGTGTATCACTCGGCTGTAGATCCTCAAATCATCTCTGAATTGGTGCTGACACTGACCTTCCTTCTGGAGGGTGGCTACTATTGTTCCCCATGGTCCCTGTGTGTGTTGTAAGTAGTCACCGCTCCAAGCTCCCTCCTGTGATGGACTACAATCTCATATTAAGTTTACTAATTTGTACCGAGATTGTAGTCCATCCCGGGAGCACGCTTGGAGCGAGGACTACTTTACAACACAGACAGGGACCATGGGGAACAAAAGTAGCCACCCTCCAGACGGAAGGACAGTGTCAGCACCAATTCAAAGATGATTTGAGGATCTACAGCCGAGTGATACACAAATAAGATACATTTCTGTTAATAGTTAGGGTTCTAGAATGCAATAGATATAACTTCTGAGTTTAGTGTCACTTTAAGTAGGAGAAGGCTAGCACCCGTCGGCTTTTTATTATTGTGTCTCCTTGGTGCAGATTTTCACTTACTTCCTGTCCAGTAAAACATCGGACCCAAAACAGAACATAAGGGGAAACAATTTCTATCTGAGCCTCAGACAACTGTAAAACATAATAGGGGGTTCTAACCGTTCCCCGATGTTATCGAAAACTAAGAAAAAAAAAAAGCTTTGAATACACATACACTTACATAGAGGTTCAGGTCAGTCCTGCATTAGATACGGCTTCCCAAGAAATATGCTCAAGTTAAAAACAAATTGGGCTCCAAACCACTGGCCCGCATTGGAAAAATAAAAGCCAGGATAGGCCAGTCACACGTCCGGCTCTCCGCATATCACAGACCTCTCTTCTGTGTTAAGCAGTGGGGTACTGAAGGCTTCACGCCACAGTCTGCCCTTTTTAGATTGGACCATACAATGCAGATCGCATAACCTTATGGAGTATAACTGAGTGGATAGCTGCATCCGCTTCCCATTATACCCCACTAGGTTATGCATACCATGGTTAGCACATAAAAAAAAAAAAAAGGTTGACATTGGTGTGAAGCCTTTTGTAACCCACTACTTAACACAGAGCTCTCTCATTGGAGGAGACCCAGAACATGCAACTGACCGGACACATGGCTGGGCTCTCCCTGCCTTCTTTTTTCTTGGGCCCTTTCACACTACCCGGTCAGGAGGTGATCCGTGCATGGACCCTCTCCTGATCAGAGCAGTACAGATTGGATGTCACCGTTCTGTGACATCCAATCTGTGTCCAACCAGTTTTCCCCTCCATCTTGCGATGTCGGTCTATGAGGAATTGGATGTAAACAGACATGTGTCCATGTACATCAGATCACTCCCGATCCAGCACAATCAGATCCGGCACAATGGAACACCGTTCTGTTTGTTTTTCCGGACCTAGCCGAAGCCTGGTGCAACCGGATGTAAACAGACACCCGTCCACTTAGATCTGGCTGCCTATAGACTTACATTAGGCATTCGATCGGGTCCACCTGAAAAACTGACAGGTCACATGACTGGGCGCTCCTCGCTCTCTTTTATCTTACTGTACAATTCATTATTATTGGGCTCAATCGACACTTTAAAGCTCAACTCCAACCAAATTTTCAATTCTGGTTTGGATAAAACATTTTTTGTTGCTGCGCCCCTATTCTGGAGAATTTCCTTCACTATAAAAGTGATGGAAAACCTCTCCTGTAGGTACACAGACAAAAGCATGCGTGAATCACATTTACAAATACATTTTTTTTTAAATGTAAAAAAAGAGAGACTACCACTCCTCTCTTCAAACTGAACAATGCGAATAAACAACATATTTTTCACCTGGTTGAACTCCAACAGGTCCAGGAGATCAAAAAGTTTGCGATTTTTCTCATTGTCCTTGAGCTTGACGTAATATTGTTGGAGTCCGTGAAGAGTCAGCTTGGTCTCGTCATCCACAAAGATTTCCATTGGCTGAAGGAGGGGGGTGGGAAATTAAGGGTTAAACAGTAAGGGGAGGGGCCGGCTTTCCTTAAAAATCTTTGAGAAGTCCTATTACAGGGTGAGGCGTGATCAAGGTGGATTCCTAGATGACCTCTTACGTGGACTAAGATGGCATCTTGCACAGACTGTCATGGCAATAACGACCTGCACTTCAAATATATAAGCTATGGTCCAAGTAAACAGAATATTAAGGTATTGGGTCTGCACCAGAATAATACAGCAAACACTGGCTACCTAGGAGGATTTTAGGACTACAGTGGAAAGATTTGTTTCCTTAAGCTGGCCATACACCTATCCATTTTTTACGTTGCAGGCTGAAAGCAAAAAAAAACAGCGCGTCGATCGAGGAATCGCCGCTGTTTGCATTGTATTCTGACAGGAGCCGCCGACACCTTTCAGAATAACCAAACAGAGCGGGCAGCTCATTGGCTGCCGGCTCTGATCGTAGGAAGATTTTCTAGCACGGCTCCTTCATATCAGCTGATCAAGGATTGCCGGCTGATAGGGAGCCGACAGCCCCACACACTGCAAATTGCCGCCGGTACAATAGCCAAAATTCAACCAGGGTATGGGCACCTTTTAGCTTCAACCAGACGCCCTTGCAAGATCATTAACCAGCTGTGGACACTGGGCGCACTACACACACATCCAAAAAACCCTTCATGAAAATACACGGGGCGTGTGCAGTATGTCCTTGTGCTGCCCCACAGCTGTGTAAACACAGCCAAAAAGCAAAGCATCTGACAGTGTTCAGACTTGATTGACAGAAGTATCATTGTTACTTTTTATCTACTCCATTTTAATTATCTGCAGATCAATAGGGAAACAATTCCTTATAGAAATGATGTTGATAAAGCAACCTGACGAGAAGAAAAAAAATGTTGGTTCCTATTTAACCCCTTAAAAACCCTTCGTTTAATCTAGTCGATCCCAATTAATGCTTTCTTCCCCTACCATTATTTTACGATTTTATTTCTATTTTTCTAACCATTATTACTTCAACTTATTTTATTTGTTGTGTTTGTTTTCTTTTTAGTGTTACTAAAAAGTAGAAGTATTGGGAGAGTAAAATGTGCTCTCCCAATAGTTTGAGCCGTGTGTGACACTGCAGCAGTCACAAGTCAGTTCTATAGATCGAGGACTGATTGATCACAAACTACTGATCATTCAATTCATGGTCTTCTCCCTGCAGACAGCAAGTACAGACACCGCTCCCCTCAGGGATTCCCCCCTCCCCTCAGTTCCCCCATTGCTTATTGAAGGGACAGACAGGGGCACAGCTGGCTCTGGCTCTAGAGAGGCAGAGCCAGCGGGGTGGATCCTGATACATCATCGGGATCTTTCCCAGCTGTGGCACGCCTCTGCGCTTTTAGCATACAGCAAGCAGCAGCCCACTATATGCTAACTTTGGTTCACAGGAGGACTTTAGTAAATGTTCTCCTATGACCCAAAATAGTACTATAGCCAAGAAAAGTTTGGCCACAGTTCTCTTTTTAAAAAAGTGCAAAATAGAAAAAAAAAAACCCCACTTATTTCATTTGTAAACAACTTGCCCCAGAATCATAATTTCACTATCATTCAGTATACTTTTTATCTACAGTCACGTTTTTGTTTTTTTTAACTAGCACTAAAAGTAGTTAAAAAGTGTTTGTTATGTTTTTGGTCTATGGATTGCATAAAAAATAAAATGTGACCAAAAAAAAAAAAGCATTGCTTGTCCTAAAAAAAAAAGCAAAAACAGTCATCTGAAGTAATGACAAAGTTATTGTCGAACAATTAGGCCCACAGCTGTAATTGCTCTGGACCATAGGGGGTGTGCAGGGGAGAGCTAAAGTGTTCATTAAAAAAATTGCGTTGTTGCCGCATAAAGCAGCGTGGGCTCAAACACAGCAAACGTTTAAAATGCTCCCCCGTCCCCACAGACTCTTTTTTACCAATGGAGAACTCTGAAGTGGGAACTCCGGAAGAAAACTTGCTACTGTAGCCCTTGCAAGAGCCAAAAAGGTGATCGCACAATAACTAAATATCAGTTTACTTACTGGGACATTTTGGATCCTCTGGTCTACAATAAAAGTTTACTCAAGTTAGCCAACCTCCTGTATGAGAAGTCTCTGAAAGAAGCAGCCAATTCCTGACCCGCAGACCACCTACAAGTTCCACAACCAGAAAGCAAACAGGTCCAACATGTGGCACGTGTCAGGGACGTTCAGACGTTTGTAACACAAGTGTTTGTTACAAAGTGATTACAATTCCTACCATTCTGTTGGGAATGGGTAAGAAGTATTGAATGACTTTCTTTATTTTGCTTATAGCTATCTCTTAAAACAGGAATGTTGCAGCTGTTTCTTCATTGCAACTCTCTTTTGTTGCAACTGTCAGAGCGACTGGTTTCCCAACTGGGTCTGTGATTGCCCGTTTTGACCCAAAATGAATAAGAGAAAGTGAGGTGTGCTTGGCAGCTGCAACCAGAGAGAAACAACCTTCAAGGATAGACATCCACCTGTTTTAAGAGGCAACAGAAAGGAAGTAATAGGCCAGAGAATGGTATTCCAGCAAAATGCCATCTTATTCCATTTATAGGGATTGGTAACTTAAAGAATCAAATCACGTTTTACACAAGAGAAAGGCGGCTGACAAACATGCACTCGAAGCACATAGATCTTTCTCCAGGCATCCACAACCCATCCCAATACTAAACACAGAAGGCCAGTACAGAGAAGGGTACACAATGTCATTCATGGTCATACATCTGGGGTAGGCGTCATCTCTCATACACACAGAATTTCACAAATACTTGTATCTTCTAGCAGTGATAAGACATTCGGGAAGGATTGATGAAAATTAGGGGATTAGATCTGTTACAATACAATATTCCATTTCTGTCAAACATTTCAGACTGCAAAGTAGTTCTGAGTTGTCGTTCTATTAAACCAGAAATCCACCAAAATGTTAGGCTACATTCACGCGGGGCGTTCTGGGAGTCCTATGGCAAGAACCTGCAGATTCTTGCGGTAGGAATGCCAGGCGGCCCTGTTTCGGATGTGGCCGCAGTAACCATTGATGTTAAAGGAGAATTATGAGGTGAGTGAAAATCACTCATCCTCATAATCTGAGCCGACCTGTGACAATGAAACTGTCACAGGTTGGCTCAGTAGATTGGGAAGTGAGCGAAAAACATACTGGCGCTCGCTCACTTCTCGATCTATACGTGCAGAGAGCCGTGACTGTCACTCACGGCTCCCTGCGTTGATTTTCCCCCATCCGATCCTCCAGCGCTGACTGGCGGAACGGACGGGGGAGGGTACAGCTGGCTCTGCCTCTAGATAGGCAGAGCCAGCTGTCACTCACGCAGCTGGGTGTATCCAGACAGTATTGTTGGGATCCGTTCCGGCTGCGGCGTTTCAGTATACTGAGCTTAGGGTGACGGGAGGACGCTAGTTTGTGTCCTCCCGTTACCCTTAGGAGAACTATGGGGAAACGCCCTAACCCCATAGTTCTCCTTTAATGACTGTGGCGATATCTGTTAGGGGCGTCTGCAGCTGACCAATGCAGGCGCCGTCACTCTGTAGTTCACTTCAATGAGAACAGCAGCCACATCTGAACAGAGAAACCTGGCATTCTTGCCACAAGAATCCGTAGGTTCTTGCCACAGGGATCCCAAAATGCAGCAAAGTCCCTGTATGACTGTAGGCTTAGGGTGGAGGATTACGAGTATACAAGATTCACATCCGGCCCTTGGTTTCTCTGAAGGGCTGACCACAAGTACAGGACAGAAAGGAATCTGCAATAAGTCCTGTGCTTGCTGCCTACAGCAACCGAATGGATTGTTCCTTTCAATCCTCCCAAATATACAGGTAGAAAAAAAAAGAGGAATAAAAGCAGGAAAATAATTTGCTTCAGTGGACAGAATGTACAACCCTCATTTCAGACGGTTTAAGTGACACTAAACTCAGGAGTTAAATCTTAAAAATACATTCAAGTCCATTAACTATAAACAAAAATGTATCTTATTTGTGTATCACTCGGCTGTAGATCCTCCAATCATCTCTGAATTGGTGCTGACACTGTCCTTCCTTTTGGAGGGTGACTACTTCTGTTCCCCATGGTCCCTGTGTGTGTTGTAAAGTAGTCACCGCTCCAAGCTCACTCCTGTGATGGACTACAATCTCATGTTTAGTCTACTCATTTATATTCAGATTGTAGTCCGTCACGAGCGTAAGCATTGGAGCGGTGACTACTTTACAACACACACAGGGACCATGGGGAACAGAAGTAGTCACCCTCCAAAAGGAAGGACAGTGTCAGCACCAATTCAGAGATGATTGGAGGATCTACAGCCGAGTGATATACAAATACAATAGATTTTGGTTAATAGTTGAGGTACTTGAATGCATTTTAAAGATTATTTAAATACCACCAAAAGAAAGCTCTATCTGTCCCCAAAAAAGGGTATAAAATTCATTTCAGTACAGCGCTGCATGACGGAATAAATGTCAAAGTACCGCAGCGCTGAATACTGAAAAATGGCCTGGATGGGAAGGAGGTTTAACACCGCGGATGTCAACTGGTTAAAAGATGGACGTTGTTTTCTACTTGGTCACTAAGGAGCTTATGAATGAAAAGTGTACAAGATGTGTAACAAGAACATTTTTTGCCGTCCAAAGCAACTGTTCATATTTCAACTATCACACATCAACCCCATTAAGAAGCCAAATAATAGTTCAGCTCAGAAAAATGTCTGCCACTGCCAGTCAATTTAGAATTTTCATCATATATAATGGATGCACCAAGATGCCAAGCCAGGCTGACACAACAGCAGAAAGACCTGAGAATTGTATAAAATTATGATTTTATTATGTAAATTAGATTGTTGGCCCTTTTGTAGTTAAGGGTTTGTGTACACCAGGGTTTGTTTGTTGCTACCCTTTGTCAGAGCTACTACAGCGCTGCACATTTTTAGGGCCACCAAAATCAGCTTCATCTACTTAATGGAAGTCTTATTCTGTGCTACGTCAACATGTTTCTTACATCAGGTTTGCCGCACTCTGCACTCAAACAAATGGTTCACGTTTTAAGAGGGTGTCTAACCCAATTCATGTCTCTACGATCTGAAAAGTGCCAGGCAAGGGAGGAGCATTAAAAGGAGATCTGCCATCAAATGAAATATTAGGTGAATGGACCTGAATGAAGACTGTGGACAATGCTCCTGTACATGTAGATAAATGGTGAAAGTGCCATTTAATCGTCTCCTAAGATTAGGTCACGGGATCTGGCTTTCCTGCTTCCTAGCAGAATGGATCACTGTTGTATTTATTGTCGCTCCCCAAAGTTTAGGCTGGTCATACACTGTTCTATTTTTTTCGTTCAGCCTGCAAGGCTAAGAGAAAAAAAAACATCGAACAGATTCCTCCATTAACACTTAGGAGCATTGATCGAGGAATCTCCCACTGCTTTTGGTTGATTGGCTGAAAGTGCTGATTGATCAAAGCCTTTCAACCGCCACCTTTGATCTTTTGACCGAACGATGCCGGCAAGAAAGGCGCCAACAGCGGCACTCACTGTGTAACTTTCAGCTGGTTTATGAAGAACTGGATGCGATTTGCATTGTGTATGACTATCTTTTTGCTGGCCTTTCCTTCACTCTCCCATGGCTCCGTTTGACCTGTGTTTGCTGCAAGAGGACACTGAGGACAGTCTTCCTGCCCTATGGGACAATGCTGGCTGCTTGAGCAGCCAATTACTCAGAACCTGAGCTGTCACATGGGAGAAAGAGGAAGGCATCCCATGCTCCACCATACCCAGGAGTATCAGGTATGTCACGGATACTCCAAGTGAATGCAGCAGTGGAGAAATGGGTATGAGGCAGCTGCTGAGGCTGCCAGAATGTCCAGGTTTTCATGGGCAAAGCACACCACTTTTTTGTATTAAACCCTAGCCAACAGCTCTTTACGGGTTCATAAGGCAAGAAGGGTTTCCTGACCATGTGATCACTATGACTGGCGGTCACACTGATCATGTGATCGGGAGCCCGTCCTACCGGCTCCCGACTGTAAGCCGTGAATGGCAAGCGTCAGTGACAGCTCAGTGCCAGTGCTGCAATTGACCACCCTTCCAGCATAAAACAGTGATGATAGCCGGCATAGAGCTCACTAACATGAATGGCACCCCAAACGCACCTCCAGGCCACATAGAACCGCTAACAGCAAAAAAAACAAAAAAAACTTGAGTGACAATACTGTAGGAAACACACAGTTCCCTGAATCATATATACAGCTTATGTATCCATTTTAAAAGACCATTTCTACACCGCCCCTCTATTGCCATTCCCAATATCTGACCGCTCATCGGATGACTAGAACTAAGGAATGTTGAGGGCAGATCCTGTACCTAAAGGGAAAGGGATTGGATTAATATTTGTTCTGTTTTGACTTTTTTTTTTAGTATTTCTTGTATTTGTCACTTTTTACTCTTGAAAACAAATAAATATAATATTTCCTGGCCCAATTGAAGATTATATACGGTAACAGAGAGCCAGTGTACACAAACCTTTAGAAAACAGAGTAATTGCATACAGGAGGAAGACCGTAATCACACGTCAGTACGGGTACTTGTCCACAGGTTCTAGCAGGAAATTATCTGCTCGTGTCTTTCTCCACGTCAGCCTGGCTGTGCACATTCTTTGTACCAATACCACATCCTCTCTACAGAAAAGGCTTATATATTCAATGCTAAAATAAAGTCTGAGGACTAGTTTGCCAATACTGCAGATACAAGATCCCAGGAAGCTGCAAATGCCTGGCATGTGCACATGAAATGTACCAAAATTAAGAATAAAATTAAAAATAAGAATCCCATCTGATTAGAACACTGGATGTTGGCGTCCAATGTACAAACAAAAGGACATTTTGCACAGCACACTGTCAGCGGTTACTTTACATTTAATACATTGCTATCAAATCTGGACAAATTCTGTAACTTCTAGAACAAGAAACAACCATTTAAAAATATGAAAATATATATTTTCATTTTGTTTAACATAGGACTGAAAAACTCGCCAAATCTGTACCCCCAACCGACAAGATCCATGTAATGTATATAAACACAGACCTCAGATCAGACGCTCCTGCGTGCCGAAACACTTTAAATCTTTTACTGCCCCGATTCAGCTCTGTGATTATAATGTAAATGTTCCTAGATTTGTCCAGAAAAGATCTATAAATAAGACATTTCATTTAAAAGAGAACTATGAGGTAAGTGTTTTTCCCCATAGTTCTCTTAAGGGTCACGGGAGGACATATTCTAGCGTCCTCCCATGACCAAAAGCTCAGTATATGGTGAACTACAGTTCGCTGTATACCGAGACCGCCGCAGCCGGGACGGATCCCGACATTACAGTCGAGATTAACACACTGTGCCTCACAATGCAGAAGATACATTTCGATTCATTTGAATGGCACCCCAAATGCACCACCTGGCCGCAATGTGCTCAACCGCACCACAAATGCACTGTACCGCAATGCCATGAGCTGCAGTTGAAAAAAGTAGTACATGAACTACTTTTTTCAACCGCTGTAATGCAATTGAAGTGCACAGTGGATGGGAGTTGCATTTGGGGTGCCATTGAATGCCAACGCAATGCACCTGCTGCACTGTAACTCTCAGTAGGTGCGTTGTACGGTACCATGTGATTAACAAGGGGGCTTGTTGTGAACGGACCCTTAATGCCATGTGGGGGGGTTTCTTTGAATGAAAGTTCAATTCTACTTTAAGGCCATTGTGCACACTATTATATATAGGTTCAACACAAACTACAAAATGGAAGTATCTGTAAAGAATAAGTCAAGGCAACTGGACGTGCTATATTTTCCTTGAAGACGTTCTTTTAGATATACCATGACCTGGATGAATGAGAACCTTCACAGACACACAAAATGGAAGGGAAAATTTGCATGAAAAAGTGCATGGTCACAGACAATAATATTCGGTATTTGCACCAGATCATGACAAGACAGCAAATCAAACCTGTCATTAGAATGCCATCAACCTGAACTGAACTTCCAGATGATATATTATATTAAAAAGTTCTGGCAGGTACTTCCAAGAAGTAGATTCAGCTCATCCATGGAGCCACGTAAGTAATCTGCTGATTGCAAATGCCAACTTTGTGATTGGGGGCACACATGGCAATGTCTAGGGCTATAAAACGTCCGGGTTACCTTAATGCATTAGGTCTTATGTCAAGATCAGGCTTGCCCTTAGAACGTTTAGTGCAATGACTACAAAGTGCAGCGACTACAAAGTGCAGCGACTACAAAGTGCAGCGACTACAAAGTGCAGCGACTACAAAGTGCAGCGACTACAAAGTGCAATGACTATATTCAACGTGCACAAGTACATATTAATCAGATTTGATTACTGATCCAACTATAGTCATTTGAAATGTAACCGGCAGCTTTGGGTTTCACACTTTCCGTAATCATGGCACTTTGTCTCATTTGAAAATTCGAATAGGTCTGACAATTACCATATAACAAATCAGAGGAGCTTGTATTCAAAGTACACCCAGACTTCCCAGCACACTGAATATAAAAGCCTTTCTGCAACACACATCAGAAAATCATACATAAGCCACAAAGACTCAATTTATAAAGCTCATATACTCACGCTCTACATCCAAGCTTAAATATGCCAATGTATGCACTATTCCATGACTACCGTCAATTCTAAATTATACAAACATGGACAGGAAACGTCCAGTATATGTAAAGATGAACACACCGGCATATATTTTTAGACACTCACACGGACTTGAGCAGCAGGGGAGATAATAAAGCAAAGACAGAGATGGGAAAGAGGAGTCCTGTCCCCTTGGAGCAAACTGCCTTTAGAATCTGCCTTTAGAATCTGAATAAATCCCCCTTATGAGCACTTCCATAGCAAAACCTGTTTCCCTTCATTAGGTAGCTGACCCCTTTCTGACTTCTGCCCCAACACAACACTTCTATTACAGGTCAGCCAACCTTGGTATCACTTCTGCCCAGAGCTATCCTGTCTGTGCATTGATGCCCTGTCTATTTCAGCTCTCCCTCTTTTTTGGCAATAACTAGTCCCCAAAAACCTAAGGAGTTCAAAGACCCCAAAGCTCACTTCGTTCTAATTGCAAAGCGTTCTATAAAAACAACTTAGAGAACTGATTAATGGCTCTTGTAGCTATATCACCCCACCGCCCTTTAATACTGCAAGCAATAACCGTGCCCGGTTCTTACTGGCAGTATACCACGCCTTCCCCTCCCATATGTTGGCACTGACAAACTTGGCCAAATTCAGAAGGCAAAAAATATATTTTAAAAAAATTTAAACAAAAAAACACAAAAAAACTGGAATAGGTCACTTTAGAAAGCCAATAAAAACGGTGACTGCCATGGAATAATAAAAGAGTTCATTAATAAAGGAAGCAATGTTGTGGCTTTAAAAAGAAAAAAAAAAGCTCTCAGTTATACAAGAGAGTCCTTTCCTTCAAAAAGTGGACCATTCCTCTATACAAAAAGTCCTGCAGTCACATAAAAATGCTGAATATTGGCACTTGGTGTGGCACAGGCTTGTGAAAGGTAAAAGCAGAGGTCAGTAATTTGGCACTAAAGTAAAATATTGGTGCTTTAAGGCTTGTGCCAATACATAATGCTCGGGCATAGGACTGACTTGCTTTTGTGCCACAAGAAAAAAAAAATGGTGGTAGAAATGTAACTGGTGTGCTGCATATGAATTAGATGGTACAGCACCAGCATTTGTATAGATATGTGTGGACAGGTGTCATTAAAGTGACTGCATTTAGAAGGGTATTTGGTTGTGTGACACTGGTGGTGTATCACACAGAGGTGAGCTGTAGCTGGCAATGGCTGATAACATTTGTGTTGCTGTGTCACAATGGGACTGACTGCTGGCTCTACCCTTGGGTAATGTGTTGGTGCATGACACAAGGGTTTGATTTCTGAAGCTGGCTATTGTAAAACTTGTGTGGAGGCCACAGGCTTATGGCTGCTGTGACACTTGGGCATGGACATGGTATTTTCTACATGTGTTATTGATGGTTCTACAGGGATTGCCTTTGATACTGAATAATGTGAGCCTTCTGTGTCACAGGGACTGGATGTCTGCTACTGGCTGGTGTGACACGTGTGCAAATGGTGTCACAGGGACTCGATGTTTGCTATTAACTGATGCACTTGAGATGGTGCGCCATATAGACTGGATGTCTGCTACTGGCTGGTGTGACACGTGTGCAAATGGTGTCACAGGGACTCGATGTTTGCTATTAACTGATGCACTTGAGATGGTGCGCCATATAGACTGGATGTCTGCTACTGGCTGGTGTGACACGTGTGCAAATGGTGTCACAGGGACTCGATGTTTGCTATTAACTGATGCACTTGAGATGGTGCGCCATATAGACTGGATGTCTGCTACTGGCTGGTGTGACACTTGTGCGAATGGTGTCACAGGGGTTGGATGTTTGCTACATAGTGACACGTGTGTGGATAGTGCCACGGGGACCTAATGTTTGCTATTGCTGAGTGACACACTTTTGCAGACTGTGTCGCTTTCTAGGAAAGGCGACTGCTTGTGCTTGCAGCTTCTTGTTCCCAGCGTCCCTCAGGAAGCATTCTCAGGCAGGGACAGCTGGAGGGGTTGTGCGTAGGGAAGAAGAGGAGGGATGTGAAGAGTCGGTTATTACATCTTGCATGAACTTGCGGCACACTGGGCGAATCTCCTTGCTCAGGGTAGCGCTGAACATCATGACCTGCTTCTCATGAGGAGTCATACGGAATATTTCCTGGACATCTCTGCGCATATCTGCAATGTGAATAAGCACCAGGTCACAAAAGAGGTTTTGTATCTTGATACGATAAGAAACCATTATCGACATTCCAGAATTATCACTTATAAAGCAACGAGGGCACCACAGTGTCTTAGAGGTTAGCACTTATGTCTTGCGGCACAGGGGTCCTTGGTCCGACACTTGGCCATGACGCTATCTGCATGGAGTTTGCATGTTCTCCTTGTGCTTGCATAGGACTCCTCCAGTTTCCTCTCACATTCAAATACATACTGGTAGGTTATGTCTTAATTGGTCCTTATGTGTGTGTGCGGGTGTAAAAATCCAACTGGTAACACTCTGTCAAGTGGCTAAAGCAGCTCTGGTACTCATTTCATTTTTGCCACAGCAAAAATATGGTCTGAATTGCACCAAAGATCACAACACAGTCATGGTAGTGGATGGATGGGATGGAGGGCATAAAGATTCTTCAGCACAAACCGAAGAATAGGACCCATATAGCGCTTTCCAATCAGCTTTGGAGATTCCAAGATTATATAAACTAAGAATACAAACCACCATCAACACCATTGTCATTTTATACAGCTCCCACTTCCCCGAGCCCATTCCATCCTCACCTAGCTGCTCTAACATTTTGTCGCACTCATCCAGGATGAAATGTTTGATGTGTTTCAGGTTTAGCGTCTTGTTTCTTGCCAGCGCCAGGATTCGTCCAGGAGTCCCAACCACAATGTGTGGGCAGCTTTTCTTTAACATCTCCTCATCCTTCTTAATTGCAAGTCCGCCGAAAAAAACAGCCACCTGGTATGCAAAAATCAGACGTTTTGCGTATTACCTTATGAATAGATGATTCTGACAGTTATCTTGAAATGAAAGGTTAGGGAGAGCCTTGCGGCAGATCTATATCCTTGAATCACCCCAAAGTTTTCTCTTTCCTATATCATGACACTTTCACCCATGTTGGCTCATAGCTTTATAATACTAGATGAAAAAGCAAAACTTTAAAAATAAGGAAATAATTCAAGGACGTAAGAAGCCAATGACTCCTGAACAACCATGGAAAATCCACCACCAGTGCTCTATTGATGCAACTGGCTTTATTCTAAACATCTGTTCTGAACTCATTGCAGTCACTTGCTTATCAGCCTTGCCAGTTTCCTGGATGTTGCCATCTGGTTGCTCTTACCTTTGCACAAATGTTGCCTGCCCTGACCATAGTCTGTTTACAGACCACATTGTTGGCTATCTGCCTCTAAGGTTAACTGTCAGCAGTGCGGCAATGTTACGGACTACAACCTGGAAGTATCACACAATGACGAACACAAATCCATACTTCTTTATAGGGCTTACACCAGCGTTTCTCAACCTTTCTTCAGTCACAGCACCCATTAAAAGGAGAACTATGGGGTCAGTGTTTTTCCCCATAGTTCTCCTTGGGGTAACGGGAGGACACAAACTAGCGTCCTCCCGTCACCCTAAGCTCAGTATACCTCCTACTCAAATATTAGAATCCCCTTTCCTTTCAATTCAAATTCTGCCCACCTTCTGCCCACCCATCAGAGTCTCCCTCTTCATATCAGAAACCCCCATTCTTACCTTCACAGATGGCATGTACTTGGAGAATCGTTCATACTCTTTGCTGATCTGAAATGCCAGTTCTCTGGTGTGACACATGACTAACACGGAGACCTGTAGGAAGATTACACCACGCGTAAGCCACGCACCAATGTCACACATATGTACATATTGTTAAGCCAAGACCTCACTCACCTGCCCTGTAACAGGCTCCAGCTGCTGTAGCGTAGCCAAGACAAACACTGCCGTTTTCCCCATACCAGACTTTGCCTGGCAGAGAATGTCCATGCCCAGGATGGCTTGTGGGATGCACTCGTGTTGAACTGTTGACAAGAACAATGAAGAGAATATTGTTCATATCTGTACTTAAAGCAGACACGAAATTAAAAAAAAGTGAAGATTTGCCATCATATAGAGAATATACATGTGTTGTACATCAGGGCCTGCCGTGCAATGATCTCCCACTTCTGCTTCATCCATTCTATGGATCTGTCCTTCCTGCACCCCTCCTGCCTTATCACTACCCCCCGCTAGACCTTTGCTCTCTGCTTGCATTTTTGGCCACAACTTCCACAGTACAGGTCCTCTTTAAAAGGAAACTTGTAGGTTCAATGCTGAAACTTGTAAAGTAACCTGTGACAGATAATGGCGATGGCTGGACCTTTAAAGCTGGCCATACACCTATAGATTATCTGCAGAGATTCTATGGTCAGATGGGAAAAGTGCAACAGATTCCTCCATCTATGCTAAACTGTGTGGATGGAAGAATCTCCCGCTGGGCCAAGCTTCAGTATCTTGCTGATCGACCCCGCTGGCTCCCAAAACACCTGAGCAATGCCTGCATCCAATCAGATTGTTCAGTTATTTTGGGAGCCAGCGGGGTCGATCAGCAAGATACTGAAGCTTGGCCCAGTGGGAGATTTCTCCATCCACACAGTTTAGCGTAGATGGAGGAATCTGTTGCACTTTTCCCATCTGACCATAGAAAGTCTGCAGATAACCTATAGGTGTATGGCCAGCATTAAAGCGGGCCTGTACCCATATCTTCAACATAACAAACACACCGTTAGAAATGTTTAGTAATGACAATCTACAAAACACATACTTCTAGATAATTGCCGGCTTTGTACGCGCTACACATGTTGGGTATCGCCGCGCACGCCGGAGTGAGAGCAATAATTCTAGGGCCAGTATTTTGGGGTATCTCTTAATTGATGACCTGTGGGGGCTTTTAAAGCGTCTTCTATGGACTTTTTGGGGTACTGCAGTTTTTTGCCATTTCACAGACGCACGCAATTTGTAACCTGGGCATGTTGGGTATCGTTTTACTCGTTGTAACCTCACCTTTTATATTTCATTTAAAAAAATTGTATTTTATTGTGTTTTGGGGCATTTAATACAATTTTTCACTAAATGTTGGGGTTTGATAAGGAGTTGCGCTAATATTGCGCAACATAAAAATTTGCAACTACCACCATTTTATTCTATACGGTCTTGGCATTCAGAAAATATATAATGTGTGGGGGTTTTAAGTCATTTTCAGGCCTAAAATGTGGAATATAACATGGGTGCAAAAAATTAAAAAAAGGCCTCAGTCATGAAGGGGTTAAAGGACTGCCAGGAAAACAGATGTAAAGCCCTCACCAGACCCATGAAGGTGGCTGCAGCCAACAAATCATCACAACAAACACGACTGATATGACAACGCTGCACGATTTCACCAATATAAAAGTGGAAACTCAGATTACTGCAAATACACATTAGTTCCCTCTTAACACTGCATCTCCGATACCATACAATACTAATGTACGCATACCCCTTCCTGGCGATATCAAACGTCTCACCGTGTATACGTTTGGCATCCCATTGGCCTCATTCACTCACCTTCAGACGGATGCTCAAATCCGCAGTCCACGATGGCACGAAGCAATTCGGGTTTAAGGAGGAAATCTCTAAAGCCAGAGCTGTGTATGGACACATAGGATCCTTTCATCTCCTTCTTGACCGGGAGGTCCTGGGTCTCAGCCCCGGCCTGGGTATCCACCTCATCGTCCTCGTAGTCCAACAGCTCATTGTCCACGTCCGTTTCTGCCATCTCTCGCTTGTACTTCGGATGATCTGCAGGCAAATCTACAAAGAAGAAGTGTAGTGTCACTTTAAATGCTTTTTGGGAATGTGCGAGGAGTGTTCTCTTCCGACAGCTGACCTTACCACAGATCCTGGAGGAGAATCCAACACTGACAATGAATGTTTTACCCGCCCCCTGCCCCGTTCGTTCCGCCAGTCAGCGCTGGAGGAGTGGACAAGGGAGGGGGGGAATCCCTGCAGGGAGCCGTGAGTGATGGTCACGGCTCTCTGCAGGGAGATGATCGAGAAGTGAGCGAGCGACGGTATGCGTTGGCTCACTTCCCGATCTACAGTTTCATTGTCACACGTCGGCTCTTCCTTTAACCACCTCCCATCTGCCGATCTTTGAAAGACGGCCGGACGGGAGTCTCCCGGATGCGGGTGGGCGTCTTTAGACGCCCTTCGTGCCCGCGCGGGAAAGTGCCTGGATTTTAAACGGCCAGCGATGGCCGTTTACATACAAGCGGTCCGGCGTCTGTGAAGGCGGCCGATCGCTTATATGATGGAAGTGAAGGTACGCCCCCCTCCTTACCTCTGGTCGCCGTCCCCGCCGCGATCCCAGGCGTCCATTCATCCATCTGTGAACGGAGGGAGTTCAGTACCCAATCTCCCTCCGCTCTCCTCCCGGTCTCTAAATGCAGGAAGTGATGTATATTACATCAGTTCCGCATTCCTCTGTCGCTCTCTGGTACAGAAACCGGAGAGAAGCTGATGAAGCAGATCTGTGCTTCATCAGCTTCTCTGGGCCCTAGGTGACATTAGGGGTCTTAGAGACCCCCACCCCCACATAGATGCGCAAAAATGCATTAGATGCACCAAGACGCGAAAACGACGATTGCTCCAATTATGCTCCATGTGTTACATATCGCCGCAAACGTCGCAATGAGAGCAATAATTTTAGGGCCATCAATCACTGATAACACTAAACTGATGAGTGGTAAAATCTTTTAAAGCGTCGCCAATGACCAATTTTGGCTATGGTGTTTTTTTGCGATTTCGCGGGGGCGTGCGCAATTTTAATGCTTGACATGTTTGGTGTCTATTTACCCGACGTGATCCTGCCTTTTATATTTTACCAAAAAATTGGGTAAAAATAAATGTTTCCTGAAATAACAAAGGGAAAACCATTTTTAAAAAAAAATATTCGGTACTTTTTTGTTATATAGTAAAATATAAAAACCCCCAGTGGTGATTAAATCCCACCAAAAGAAAGCTCTATGTGTCCCCCAAAAATGGTATAAAATTAATTCCAGTACAGCGCTGCATGACGGAATAAACGTCAGTCAAAGTATTGCAGCGCTGAATACTGAAAAATGGCCTGGCCAGGAAGGGGGTCTAAACACCCCCGGTCAGCAAGTGGTTAAAGAAGACCCCCTGGGACAAATTATATTAACTGTTGCAGTGGGGCTACCTGCGCTCTGCGAGGGTTAACTGCTCGTTTTGGTCTAGGGATGAAAATATAAAAGTTATACTCGTCGGATCATCGGAGGCGGCTTATTGTTAGACTGATCCCTGGAGCCTCCCCCCTACGCTGCAGTGGTCCCGAATCATCACGTTCTATACACAGAAGGGGATTTATACAAATCTGGAGCAGCAGCGCATGGCAACCAATCAGCATCCACCTTTCATTTTCAAACCTTAACTGAACAAACGGAAGATAGATGCTGATTGGTTGCCATAGGAAACTGCTCCAGTATTGATAAATTCCATTCAGGGTATAGGAGGTAAGGATGTTACCATCGTAGCAGTGGAGGAGGATGCAGGCTGGAGGGAGCGCTGTCATAGCCAACCAGCTCGGAGCATCGGGAGAGTAAAACTTTTTTTATTTTCTTCCCTAGACCAAAAAAGAGCTCTTCACGTTTGTAACTTTTTCCAGCGACATGAATTCTTCTGCTTGTGTGAACAGGGGCCACAGAAATGACTGGGTGCGAGTGGGGACTGGCGCCAGATCACTTCCATGAGTCGGTAAACTGTACCGACCTACCCCTCCCCCCATCCCCTTGCTCCCCAGACTCTGCTGCTGCCCCTCCTGTAGGCCCGCATTGTGGGTGTCAGTGGGGAGCTGGGAGAGAAACCGGTAAACATCTGTTCGCCGATCTCCTCCCCGCAGAAGGAAGTGACACTGACTGCATCACTTCCGGGTTCCTCAGCTGTCATTCCCCGACTACAAAAGCCGGGAAGAAGCTATTCATGCACGATCTGCGCTTGAACAGCTTCTCTGCAGTACAAAGGTGACACTAGGGATCTAATAGACCCTCAACGTCACCTTAAAGAGAACCCGTCAGCACTAATATGCTCTCACATGTAAACATGTGTTGGGTGCGCCTACGTACAAAAAGACATATTAGGTATCGCAGCGTGCGCCAGAGTGAGGGCCGATTCACACCATAAAGAGTGCTTACCAGAGCGTTCGGCCTCTGGAACGCAACCCGGCCGGCTCCCTGCGCTCAGGGGCGTGGGGGTGCATTGAAGTCAATGGCATCGCAGGCACCTGAACGCATGGCACATTAGTGCCTGGTATCCGGTCCAGTGCGATCTGCAAAACTAGTGCTTGAAGAATTTTTGCAGATCGCACTGGACCGTAACTCAGGCACTAATGTGCCAATGCGTTCAGGTGCCGGCAGCCGCACGGGGGTGTGGCTGCGATGCCACTGACTTCAATGCACCCCCACGCCCCTGAACGCAGGGAGCCGGCCGGGTTGCGTTCCAGAGGCCGAACGCTCTGGAACGCACTCTTTGTGGTTTGAACCGGCCACGAGCAAAAATTATCGGGCCGATATTCAGAGATAACTCTAAACTGATGACCTGCGCAGGCTTTTAATTTAACCCGGGCGTGAGGGGCGTCTATTCACTCGGCACAAACTCGTCTTTTACATTTTACAAAACAATTAGGTTTTATATTCTGTTTTTGTGCACTAAGACTACCTGAAGTGTGTTGTTTATGAAATTTTGGGTTTGATAAAGAGTTGCGCTACCATGCGACGTAAAAAATTTGAAGCTGCCGCCATTTTATTCTAGGGGGGGTCTGTGCTTTCGGGAAATACAATTCTGGGGGGTTTTAAGTAATTTTCAGGCCTAAAATGAGGATTATAACTTGTGTGCAAAAGTCGCTCTGGCGGGGAAAGGGTTAAGGTGCACGGACTAATATGGGGGAGGGGGGTGATGAGAGGAAGCGCTGCATATGGTTGCCCCTCTACAATGAGCAGGGACCCCCCTATGGGATAATCTGTATGTCCCTAAGCTCCTCCCCTTTATGAACCCCCTATATATGTGACAAGCCGTAGCACTACAGAGATCAGCACACCCAATGAGGACAAAAGGTGCCTATCGCCGTAGCGCAGCTGGTTTTCTGGGGCCGCAGCGCCTCCATCTTGGATTCCCCCATAATAACCCCAAGCACGAAAATGTATGGTGGTGCCGACAGTACAAGGCCCCCTCTCCACGAACAGAGAGCGAACACCGCTTTCCAGAGCCGGATGACGACGATATCATTCGGATGACAGACCGCTTACCCGCTCTGTATTCCTTCTTCTCAGAGTAGGGAGGCAGGAAAACGGCGCCAAGCTCCAGGATACTACTTCCGGGAAAGAGTGGTTGGCAAAAACCTAAGGGAACGGGTTCAGGACCTCGAAACGTGTGTGCCAACCGAGGCTGTCCTATGTGGTGCCTGATACAAAAATGCAACCAGCGCAGCAGCAGTCACCCTCGGAAACCAAGCAAAAAATAAAAATCCAATCATGCATTTGGCTAATACCTGACACTGTCAGTCTTACCATGCCTCATGGGACTTGTAGTTCCACAGCAGCTAGAGTGCTACGGTTGCCTTCTCTTAAACTAGAGTGTAGGTGAAAAGAAAAGCACCTAGAAAAAAAAAACAAGTTGTTGTTGTATTTTTCTGTGGACGTAGTTTTTCAGTGCTCAGGCGATCAAAGCTGACATTGAATACACAAAGCCATTTTCAACTTTATTGTACATAGAACGGCTTCCTATTACAAACACGTACCACCTGTCATATATGTGGATGAAATCTTATTCGTTTGATTTGATTATGGTTATATTTCGTAGTATTTTAAATCAGGCAGTAGATCGGACAGCTAAGTCTGTCACCAAGCATTGAGGCGGGCGGAACCGGAACTCTGAGGCGGGGTCCTCGCAGCGTGATATAAAGATGCCCACGAAGGGAAGTTTCTCTTTCCAGGTAGGAGTCCAAAGATGGTGGACTGGTGTTGGGGAATCCATGCAGCTATCCTCGCCATCCTGTCATGTTCCTCCCCGCTGACAGTCTGTGTAGATCGGGGAGTGTGATCCTTGTCTGTCCGATGGATTATTTCCAGTGGGTGAGTTCTTGGGGTGGCCTTCTAACGTGGCTGGGGGGTGACCTCATGTCCTTTTGTTGATTGCTATGTGGTTATAGGTATGTGCAGGCTTATTGATGCATCACTAAGACTAGATCAGGGCAGTCTTGCACTGCCTATGGGACCTGGAGTTCCACAACAGCTGGAGGGTTGGAGTTGCCCACCCCTGCCTTAAGGGGTGTCAATAAACCACCATTTGCAATAAGAAAATGCATTTGTTTTTGCTTCCAAGTGTGTTCTGTTGCATGCTGCGCTATTTAAGAAAAATGGGCGGGCGGTAGCCTCATTTACAACTTGTGGGCCCATTCACACATTTTCCAGACCAGGATGTGTGTGTGGGGTTTATTTTTTTTTTGTTTGGTCCAAAAGCATGCCCCCATTCACTCCTATGGTAAAAGGTGAGGCTAGTTCACACCACTGCGTTCACTTCCAAAATGTTCAACAAAAAACATACTGAATGCACTATACAGTAGGGATGCGCTGATGCCGAGTATTTGGGCGAGTACTTGCCCAAATGCTCCTGATGCTTATCCTGGTACTGGAATTTCTGGTATCAGGATGCTGGCGAGTCATTGCCCACTCCATGCTCCCTCGCCACGAGGGAGCATGGAGCTGACTTCCTGGCCAATCAGGAAGCCAAGTGGTGTGTAATGACTGGCCGCCCAGCTTGATTGGTTGTGAAGCTGGCAAATCATGAAGTCCGGTGGCAATTTATCACCCACCCCTGGCTTCCTGACTGCCTCGAAAGCTGGCTCCATGCTTCCTGGGAGCGTGGAGCCAGCTTTCCGGCTAATCAGGAAGCTGTCCGGCGAGTCTTTACACGCCACCCGACTTCCTTAATGGCACTTTTGGTAGTGGTACTTATTGAAAAAATGGTATGGGTGCTTCCCTACTAGAAAGACAATGGAGGCTAAAGAAAAGTGGCCATAAACTCGCATGACCTCATTTGTAGAAACATCCAGATCTGGCCCAGACATGGGGGGAATGGTGCCTGAAGGAAGTAGTCCCTGTGCTGCAGGTGGGGTGAGGTCACTAAATGTTCTCCATTGAGATCTACAGGTCCCTAGTGGATAACAATTAATACAATAACTAAACAAACTCTGATGGACTTCAGTAAATTAAGACCTCCAACGTTTGGGCGAGTAGATCCTTCAAGGTAACGTGCAGTAGATTACTTTAAAGACCAACTCTAGACACCATGACCTTACAGGAGGGCAGAAACATGTCCACTGTCTGACTTTCTCCAAACACCCGCCTGCTACACTTGGTATTGGATTCTTCTCCTTGTAACTCAGTATACATGCGCATGAAGTCAAGCTCCTGTTGACCTACTGTGCCCGCTCCAGCTGTAGCGCTGCAGGTCTCATCCGCCCCCTCTCCTCTTGGCCAGTTGCAAAGCAAATGACCCCAGCCTGTGCTTTGTGATTGGCAGGCGCTGTCTACCATTTAGTGTAGCTTTCTAAACTAATACATTGCAGATCTGTCTTTGGCTTGTGCTAAGATCTTTGTCATGTCTTCCTCTCCGCAGATCAGGATCCGGGAATGATGGCGGCTTTGGAGGGAAATGTGGTAAGTGTAATCTTTGTCATCCCTCCATTTCTATCATTACATTCTGTGTGGTCTCTACATGATGATGTCATTGTGAACTGATCATCTTTTGATGTAATCACCGCAGCGTTCTGATGAGCCTTCCGTGTGATATCTGAGCACACTACACAATTATTTGCAGCTAATCTGTTCCTTTCTTCTTATAGCTTTCCCTGACCTCTAACTGCTGTCAAATCTGGTCTGAGTTGGCCAAGGTAAGCACATTAGTTAGCATGGGGTTCACGTTGAGTCTGGCAACGTTTGACATGTTCATAGAACTATAGCCAAACTGTTCTTTTGGGTCACAGGAGTACGTTTACTAATGTCCTCCTGTGACCCAAAGTCAGCATATAGCAGGCTACTGCCCGCTATATGCGTGACAGCATAGGGCTGTGCTGCAGCCAGCAAAGCTCCCAGCAATATTGTTGGGATCCCTCCCGCTACCTGATGGCTGACTGCCTCTCGAGCCAACTGTGCCCTCCCTTGTCTGTCCCTCAAAATGATCACTGGGGGGACAGAGGGGAGGAATCCCTGTGGGAGGCGGTGGCTAAGTCCCCACTCTGCAGGTAGAAGCTGTGAGCTGAGCTATCAGCTGTTTTGGAGCTTACACATGGTTACTGACCTGTTCTCTCCCTCATGTGATGTGTTCAGGCCTGGTGACTGGCTGCTCCAGCCTGAGCATTGCGTTCTGGGATAAAGGGGGAAAAGCTCACAAGCTACCCCATAGCAGAGCCAGGGATCTTCTAAAGGCTCCAATGGAGAGAAAGGGGGGTTGTCCTTAGGCTGGGTTCACACCTAGGCGTATTACATATGCACGTCTGTCGCGCGCCCGTCACGCGTTTTGTACCGCGATTTGCGGTAAAAGAATTGCGCGACTGCCGTGCGATTCCGAAGGCTACTTGGCTGTATCCCAATGGAAAACGCCCTCCAACGGCCCAAAGAAGTACATGTACTTGTTTAGGCGTCAGCCGTTTTGTAGGGCGTTCAGACGGGCGGAAATACGGAAAGGTGTGAACCATACCCATAGAAAACAATGGGATTTTCATGGTTGTACGTTTTTTAGAGCGTTCATAGAGCGTTGAACGCCCGACAAAACAGAAAGGTGTGCACGGGGCCTTACAGGAGAGGGGAAGCACAACTGGAAGGAGCGCTCTAAGAGCCAGCCGGCCTCGAAGAGGTCTCCTACATTGTGCAATGAACATTTGCATTGATCTTGCTGCCTTGCCTTATAAACTTGTTTTGCTTCTGCCCTACGCCTTAGACCTAAACCTGGGTCCTTTGAGTGTATATGATGACACCTTGACTAGAGTCTCTGAAACTTTGTGAAGTTCAAGTAAACGCTCTGATACACTCAGATCACATGGTTCCAGGTTGCAGTACACCGTAGTATGATAGTATGACGGCTGCATCATGCCAGCTGAGCCACATTGGCTGCTGAGGTCCTTTGTGGCTCATGTGGCTGGTGTTTGTAATGCAAAGAACTATGCAAATGATGCATGTGACATACATGGGTCTTGGCCTAAAGAGTGAGACTGGGTAAATGCTTTCCTCTTGCGCTTTTTTTACATTGCAGCTGGCAATGAATAATTTTCAAGAGGCTAGGGAGAGCATTGATTGTGGGGTCAGGACACCCCCATCCCCTCAATCAACATGACAGTATTTTGGACTTGGCGCTGTCACATGTTAGGTCATGTCTGGTGTGGTCCCGGTTTTGGGGAATCCATGCAGCTATCCTCGCCATCCTGTCATGTTCCTCCCCGCTGACAGTCTGTGTAGATCGGGGAGTGTGATCTCTGTTCTGTCTGTCCGATGGATTATTTCCAGTGGGTGAGTTCTTGGGGTGGCCTAACGTGTCTGGGGGGTGACCTCATGTTGTCTTTTTGTTGATTGCTGTGTGGCTATATGTATGTGCGGGCTTATTGATGCATCATTAAGACTAGATCAGGGCTGGGCAACTCCACCTGTGCTTTAACTACAAATCCCTGTGACTGACAGTCTTGCACTGCCTTATGGGACCTGTAGTGCCCCAACAGCTAGAGGGTTGGAGTTGCCCAACCAGCCTTTGCAAAAAATGCATTTGTTTTGCTTGGGTTTCAATTGTGTTCTGTTGCTTGCTGTGCTATTTAAGAAAAATGGTTGTGGTAGCCTTACCAGGATGTGTGTGTGGGGTTTATTTTTTTTTTGTTTGGTCCAAAAGCATGCCCCCATTCACTCCTATGGTAAAAAGTGAGGCTAGTTCTCACCTCTGCGTTCACTTCCAAAATGTTCAACAACAAAAAAAAATACTGCATACATCTTCTCTGGTCTGCAAAGCACTAGACAGTAGGGATGCGCTGCAGGTCTCATCCGCCCCTCTACTCTTGGCCAGTTGCGGAGCAAATGACCCCAGCCTGTGCTTTGTGATTGGCAGGCGCTGTCTACCATTTAGTGTAGCTTTCTAAACTAATACATTGCAGATCTGTCTTTGGCTTGTGCTAAGATCTTTGTCATGTCTTCCTCTCCGCAGATCAGGATCCGGGAATGATGGCGGCTTTGGAGGGAAATGTGGTAAGTGTAATCTTTGTCATCCCTCCATTTCTATCATTACATTCTGTGTGGTCTCTACATGATGATGTCATTGTGAACTGATCATCTTTTGATGTAATCACCGCAGCGTTCTGATGAGCCTTCCGTGTGATATCTGAGCACACTACACAATTATTTGCAGCTAATCTGTTCCTTTCTTCTTATAGCTTTCCCTGACCACTGTCTGCTGTCAAGTCTGGTCTTCGGAGTTGGCCAAGGTAAGCACATTAGTTAGCATGGGGTTCACGTTGAGTCTGGCAACGTTTGACATGTTCATAGAACTATAGCCAAACTGTTCTTTTGGGTCACAGGAGTACGTTTACTAATTTCCTCCTGTGACCCAAAGTCAGCATATAGCAGGCTACTGCATGCTATATGCATGTCGGCATAGTGTTCTGCTGCAGCCAGGAAAGCTCCCAGCAATATTATTGGGATAAACCCAGTTGATGACTGACTCTGCCTCTCAAGAGCCAACTGTGCCCTCCCTTGTCTATCCCTCAAATGATCACTGGGGGGACAGAGGGGAGGAATCCTTGTGGGAAGTGGTGGCTGACAAGTCCCCACTCTGCAGGTAGAAGCTGTGAGCTGAGTGATCAGCTGTTTTGGAGCTTACACATGGTTACTGACCTGTTCTCTCCCTCATGTGATGTGTTCAGGCCTGGTGACTGGCTGCTCCAGCCTGAGCATTGCATTCTGGGAGAAGGTCACAAGCTACCCCATAGCTGAGCCAGGCATCTCCTAAAAAGGCTCCAATGGAGGGGGGGGGTTGTCCTTTCAGGAGAAGGGGAGCCCTGCTGAAAGGAGCGGTCAGAGCCAGCCGGCTTCGAGAAGAGGTCAACTACATGAACATTTGCATTGATCTTGCTGCCTTGCCTTATAAACTTGTTTTGCTTCTGCCCTACGCCTTAGACCTAAACCTGGGTCCTTTGAGTGTATATGATGACACCTTGACTAGAGTCTCTGAAACTTTGTGAAGTTCAAGTAAACGCTCTGATACACAGATCACATGGTTCCAGGTTGTGGTACACCGTAGTATGATAGTATGACGGCTGCATCATGCCAGCTGAGCCACATTGGCTGCTGAGGTCCTTTGTGGCTCATGTGGCTGGTGTTTGTAATGCAAAGAACTATGCAAATGATGCATGTGACATACACGGGTGTATTAGCCTATAGAGAGAGACTGGGTCAGTGCTTTCCTCTTATGCGCCTCTTATACTAATTTTCAAGAGGCTAGGGAGAGCATTGATTGGGGGGACAGGGCACCCCATCCCCTCAACATGACAGTATTTGGACTTGGCAATGTCGCATTTAAAGAGGTCATGTGTGGTCCCCATATTGGGGAATCAATGCAGCTGTCCTCGCCATCCTGACATGTTCCTCCTTGCTGACAGTCTGTGGAGTTCGAGCTCTGTCTGTCCGATGGATTATTTCCAGTGGGTGAGTTCTTGGTGTTGGGGTGGCCTAACATGGCTGGGGGTGACCTCATGTCTTATTGATTGCTATGTGGTTATAGGTATGTGCAGGCTTATTGATGCATCACTAAGTCCAGATCAGGGCTGGGCAACTCCACCTGTGCTTTAACTACAAATCCCTGTAATTTTATCTTACAATGCCTTATGGGACCTGTAGTTCCACAACAGCTGGAGGGTTGGAGTTGGCCACCCCTGCCTTAAGGGGTGTCAATAAACCACCCTTTGCAAAAAATTGAAAATGCATTTGTTTTGCTTGGGTTCCAAATGTGGTGGTGCATGCTGCGCTACCCTGTGTCCCTGAAAATAAGACCTACCCTGAAAATAAGACCTAGCACTATTTTTGGGAATTAATAAGACCTAGTTGTGACCATTCCGAGGGCCGGTGGTGGCATAAGGGAGAACTTTAAGAGCGGCGGGAGAGAATCAGCGGCGCAACCGAAGCCATCGCTAGAGGAAGCGAGGCGGAGGGAGCAGAGCCGCATAAGCCGATGCCGGCTCCTGTCACAGGTGGAGTGATACCAAATGCACTCCTCCTGTGATGAATGATAGTGAAAGTGCCCTTCGCTCATTCTGGGCAGCGATTGGTTTGCAATTTGGTCTTGGAAACGTACAGCACCCCTGATTGCCTTGATCACCATATTTTTGTACATGAATACATATACACTTTTCTACATGAATAAGTGTGGATTGTTGTACATTAAAAAAAAAAAACCTAACCCGAAAGTAAGACCCAGATTTTTTTTTTTTAGCCAAAAAAAATATACGACTGTTATTTTTAGGGAAACACTGTATTTTAGAAGAGAAATGGGCGGTTGGTAGCCTCATTTAAAACAATTGGCGCAGATTAAAAATTCTGTACTGGACCTGTGGGCCCATTCACACCTTGTCCAGACGAGGATG
This sequence comes from Nanorana parkeri, assembly GCF_000935625.1. Taxonomy (NCBI): domain Eukaryota; kingdom Metazoa; phylum Chordata; class Amphibia; order Anura; family Dicroglossidae; genus Nanorana; species Nanorana parkeri. The sequence continues at coordinate 684,204 of NW_017307047.1, read as the reverse complement.
GGGAGGGGGTGTTGTCTGTTCAAAAAGCATGTCACCGTTCACTCCTATGGTAAAAAGTGAGGTTAGTTTGCACCACTGCGTTCACTTCCGAAATGTTCAAATTAAAAAAAATACTGCATACATGGTCTTCTCTGGTCTGCAAAGCACTAGACAGTAGAGATGCGCTGATACCGAGTACTTGCCCAAATACTCCTGATGCTTATCCTGGTACTGGAACTTCTGGTATCAGGACGCTGGATAGTCATTGCCCACTCCATGCTCCCTCGCCATGAGATGTGCACTAGACAAGGAATTTGAACAGTGGATAACATCATAAAATAACAAACTCTACATGCGGATGAAAGTCAAGCTCCTGTTGACCTACTGTGCCGCTCCAGCTGTAGCGCTGCAGGTCTCATCCGCCCCTTCTCCTCTTGGCCAGTTGCAAAGCAAATGACCCCAGCCTGTGCTTTGTGATTGGCAGGTGCTGTCTACCATTTAGTGTAGCCTTCTAAACTAATACATTGCAGATCTGTCTTTGGCTTGTGCTAAGATCTTTGTCATGTCTTCCTCTCCGCAGATCAGGATCCGGGAATGATGGCGGCTTTGGAGGGAAATGTGGTAAGTGTAATCTTTGTCATCCCTCCATTTCTATCATTACATTCTGTGTGGTCTCTACATGATGTCATTGTGAACTGATCGTCTTTTGATGTAATCACCGCAGCGTTCTGATGAGCCATCCATGTGATATCTGAGCACCCTACACAATTATTTGCAGCTAATCTGTTCCTTTCTTATAGCTTTCCCTGACTGCTATCTGCTGTCAAGTCGTCTGGTCTTTGGAGTTGGCCAAGGTAAGCACATTAGTTAGCATGGGGTTCACGTTGAGTCTGGCAACGTTTGACATGTTCATAGAACTATAGCCAAACTGTTCTTTTGGGTCACAGGAGTACGTTTACTAATTTCCTCCTGTGACACAAAGTCAGCATATAGCAGGCTACTGCCCGCTATGACAGCATAGTGTTCTGCTGCAGCCAGGAAAGCTCCCAGCAATATTATTGGGATAAACCCAGTTGATTGACTCTGCCTCTCAAGAGCCAACTGTGCCCTCCCTTGTCTGTCCCTCAAATGATCACTGGGGGGACAGAGGGGAGGAATCCCTGTGGGAGGCGGTGACTGACAGTCCCCACTCTGCAGGTAGAAGCTATGAGCTGAGTGATCAGCTGTTTTGGAGCTTACACATGGTTACTGACCTGTTCTCTCCCTCATGTGATGTGTTCAGGCCTGGTGACTGGCTGCTCCAGCCTGAGCATTGCATTCTGGGAGAAGGTCACAAGCTACCCCATAGCTGAGCCAGGCATCTCCTAAAAAGGCTCCAATGGAGGGGGGGGGTTGTCCTTTCAGGAGAAGGGGAGCCCTGCTGAAAGGAGCGGTCAGAGCCAGCCGGCTTCGAGAAGAGGTCAACTACATGAACATTTGCATTGATCTTGCTGCCTTGCCTCTGTAACTTGTTTTGCTTCTGCCCTACGCCTTAGACCTAAACCTGGGTCCTTTGAGTGTATATGATGACACCTTGACTAGAGTCTCTGAAACTTTGTGAAGTTCAAGTAAACGCTCTGATACACTCAGATTACATGGTTCCAGGTTGCAGTACACCGTAGTATGATAGTATGACGGCTGCATCATGCCAGCTGAGCCACATTGGCTGCTGAGGTCCTTTGTGGCTCATGTGGCTGGTGTTTGTAATGCAAAGAACTATGCAAATGATGCATGTGACATACACGGGTGTATTGGCCTATAGAGAGAGACTGGGTCAGTGCTTTCCTCTTGCGCTTTTTTTATTTGTTTTTACATTGCAGCTGGCAAAAAATACCAATTTTCAAGAGGCTAGGGAGAGTATTGGGGGGACAGGGCACCCCATCCCCTCAATCAACATGACAGTGTTTGGACTTGGCACTGTCATGTTAGGAGGTCATATGTTCTATCCTTGTGGTATTCCTGCTGAGATGTCTTGATTCAGGTCTGACTCCTGAGGTCAGATGCTTGTCTCTTGTTGCCATATTTTCGTTAGTTGCTATGTTCCTAATGTGTATGTACTCATCAATGTAAGTTGGTATTTGGATTCAATTTCAACTTGTGTTTTCTCTTTGCAGGTTTCACTAGATGCTGTCTGAAGTCGTCACATTAAAAGGTACAATTCTCATAATATGGTTACCTACCTGTGGCTTGTCCTTTTGTGATTAGAATTCAGAGCTGTCACTCAGCAATGTCTGGTATTCTGAAATCGGTAGCCTTCCTTTGTGTGCAACTGGAGGATAAGAGGTTGTGTGCTTGGGTGTAAAGTGGTTCTAGAACAGGGGTAGCCCAACTCCAGCCTTCCAGCTGTGGTGAAACATCAAATCCCATGATGCATCTCTGGGAGTCATGTCTCTGGCTGACAATCTTGCAAGTCCTCATGGGACGAGTAGTTCCACCACAGCTGGAGGGTTGGAGTTTGGCTACCCCTGTTCTAGAAGCTGAGGGAACATTTATGGTGAGCGGTGGTGGGTTTGCAACGCAAACAAATTTAACAATTGACTTACAAGAGTGAATGATACTTAGGCTGGGCACACAACTTGCAACCATCGCAAGACTTTTGTCTTGCGATGGTTGTAAGGTACTTATCTTGCATTGGCAGATCGTACTTGTGATGATCGCAAGCCATGCCCCTTGAGGGGCGGGCTTCAGATGACCGCAATGCCGAACGTGCAGTGTGTGCTTACGAATATGCTACACACCCGCCAAACATAGTCTGATGCTCGGCGGGTTTGCAAACATGTTCATAAGTTTAGTCGTATCCCCCTTTCAGCTTTGCCCACTTTAAGGTGTTCTGTTCTTTAAGTGGCCAACATAAGGGGGTATAACAAAGCACTCTAAAACTCAAAGTAAAAGAAAAAAGTTTTTGCTTTGAATCCTGTCGGGCGCAACACGAATTTAAAATGTAATCTTCCTTCATTATGATTTGGTTTGAAACTAACCGGTTAAGAAAAAAAAGTTTAGTCGTGCGACTTTACAGTAGTAGAGGTCGCACGGCTTTCACACACCTTACGATAATTGTACGATCGCGGGATTTCCCACGATTATCGTAAGGTGTGTGGGGACCTTAAGACTTCCCAAATGTATCTTATTTGTGTATCACTCGGCTGTAGATCCTCAAATCATCTCTGAATTGGTGCTGACACTGTCCTTCCGTCTGGAGGGGGGCTACTTTTCTTCCCCATGGTCCTTGTGGACTAAAATCTTGTTTAATAATGTGTAGTGAGATTGTACTCCATCCTGGGAGTGAGTTTGGAGCAGTGACTACTTTACAACACACAGGGATCATGGGGAATGAAAGTAGCCCCCCTCAAGAAGGAAGGACAGTGTCGGCACCAATTCAGAAGGGATTTGAGGATCTACAGCCGAGTGATACACAAACAAGATCTGTTCCCTCTTTTAACAGATGGTTTTGGCACTTGTGCAGATGGGTCACTTCAATTGAATAATAGAACTCTCTCCGTGGCCGGATAAGTTAATGACGTTGTGTTGTAATGGATCGTGCATGCTATAACATGTCTTCATTTTGTGTCCCCAGGTTTGGCAGCTGGATTTTGGAGAAGAGTTTTGTTAAATATTGTCAGTGTAAGTACTGTACCTTCCTCACCTACACAAATTCCAAAGAGCGTGGATGATGCCAAGTCTAGTCTCTGAATAGATTCTGATGCTTTAATATACGCTCTGACACGCAATAAATTGTTGAAGTGGGCAATGCGAACAGCTGTAAATTTGCAGCACTTGTAACTTGGGCTGCATTCACATCTGTGTTAATGTGGTGCTTGGGGTAAGAAAAAAAAATGAGCTCCTGTGCTTTCTAGAAGCCAATTTTTTTTTTTTGCACATTTTTAATGATTGCTCATGTAAAACACTATCTGTACCCTCTTAACAGGTATGGTTTTGGCACTTGTGCAGATGGGTCACTTCAATTGAATATAACTCTCTCTGGCAGGAGAAGTAAATTACTGTATTGTGTATGCTATAACAAATGTCTTCATTTTGTGTCCCCAGGTTTGGCAGCTGGATTTTGGAGAAGAGTTTTAAAATTGTCAGTGTAAGTACTGTACCTTCCACACCTACACAAATTCTAAAGAGCGTGGATGATGCCAAGTCTAGTCTCTGAATAGATTCTGATGCTTTAATATACGCTCTGACACGCAATAAATTGTTGAAGTCGGCAATGCGAACAGCTGTAACTTTGGCTGCATTCCCATCTGTGTTAATGTGGTGCTTGGGGTAAGAAAAAAACACAAGCTCCTGTGCTTTCTAGAAGCCCATTTTTTTTTTTACAGATTTAATGATGGCTCATGTAAAACACACTAACCTGCACTACATTTTCTTTCTAAAAATATGCTTCACATTTAAGTGGTAGCTTAAAGTGACAGCACATAGTGTTACTCTTACCAGCGACAATCTTCTGATAGTGCCCAGGGCTTGTTACCTCCTTTGCCTCTGTTGGCCAGTAAGGCCCAAGATATGGGGCACCTTTCTAGGCATAAGAATGCCTAGACTGGCAGGTTGGAGAACTAGGGTTTGGGGGGTTTACACACTGTCAATGAATGCTCCAGGACTCGTGAAGTGAATGAAAAGATCAGTGGTCTGATATCTAGCATCTGCTTGAAAGTTAAAAACAAGGGAATAGGAAAACAGTCGTGTCCTTTCGTGACACTTCAATTTTAGTGCTGTATACAAGGAATACATAAGGGTGGAGAAAAATTAATGCCATCTTAAATAAGATTATAGGGAATATTGGAATTTTAATTAAGCCTCCATTCTTACTAGCTGATCAGGAGCGGATTAAGGACAAACTCAAATGACCACATGTCTGTCTATAGGGCATCGGATGTAAATGGAAATGTCTGCTTGCATTAGATTGCCCCCGATATGGTACAATTGGGTCCAGTGAACAGAATACTGTTCTGTTTGTTTTTCCTGGCCAGGGGCAACCAGATGCAAGTGGGACACCTGTGTTTAAGATCCGGCTCCTGTGGGCTATCATTGGGCATCTGAGTGGGTCTTCCTGTAAACAGACAGGTGGACCCGATTGGATCCTCCATCTGAAAGGGGCCATAGAATCAGATGGGTATTGGGTAGATGTAAACAGACTGCTTGTAGCTAATCTAGGAGAACCTTCTTGCTACAGTTTCTGTGATCATTCAGTCTGCCTCAGGAGTCCTAGTTCATTGGATTCCAGGGGCTGCAGTTAGTGTATTGGATGCAAACTAGACCTTTCAGATCTCAGACAGTTACCAGAAACTGCACTCCTGCCATTTGCCGGTTGTTCCTGGTCATGCATTGGGCTGCCTTCAAGGTGTTCCTTGCATCTTTTGTCCCACGTGATCTAGATTGTGGTGGTTGGCATAAGTGATGATATTGCCCAAGTTGCTGCATTACTTGTTATGAAGTGTGCCCTTGGATCCCTTTTTAATAAGCCACACCTGTTCTGAGAGCTGTACTGAGATCGATAATCGTAAGGTGTATGGGCACCTTAATAATCTTAGACGAAACTTTTTGTCCGATCGAATAGTGATACGATTTTCGTACGGCAGCCCCATCCTGCCCTGATCGCAACATTAATTTAGCCGTAATGAACAAAAAGCACCTGGACGAAATGCGGTAATTGATTTGCCGTATTTTCGTTAGCGCAAGCGCAGTGTAGATCGTACGACTTTTGACGGACGGAAACGCCAGCAACCTTATGAAAATCGTACGATCTAGCAAAGTTTTCAAACATGCTTGACCGTCAAAAGTTGTATGATTGTACAATGTCGGTCGCATACGCAAATCGTCCGATAATCGTAAGGTGTATGGGCACCTTAGATCAGATGACCTAAGGCATGCTTTCTAGATCTGTTTATTTACAGCCTCTCATTGTTGTAAATGCTGTTAATGCTTAACTCAAAGCACATGTGCAGAAACCATTTTATAGGTGCTGGCACTGGAGCAAAAGGTTGATTTAGAATTTATTGAGCATTCCTTTGGGCCCATTCACTCCTGCCTGTTCTGGTGTGTTGCAAGGAAGCCCAATAATTTACTTGCACCAGAGCAGAAAAACACAACACACAGTAGTGCATTAGTGGGCATGGGGGTGCCAGTCAAAATGCAGCCACACCTTAAAAATCAGTGGCACTGCAATAAACATGTGCCTTAAGGTGCCCATACACTGCTCGACTCTCGTACTTTTAGAAACATGTTCGAAAACACAAACCCACCGTACGATTGTCGGCGGGTTTCTAGCCTGCTCGTTCGATAGCACACACACACACTGCCCGTTCTGCATTGTGGTCATCGGAAGCCCTCCCCTCAGCGGGGCGGGCTTTCGATGATCGCAAGTACGATCTGCCCATCCAAGGTGGGCAGATCGTACGAGCTTTCAATAAGCATACGACCATCGCAAGACAAAGTCTTGCGATGGTCGTAAGGTGTATGGGCACCTTAAGACTTATCACAAAGCTGCAGTACAAAGCCAGCTTTACAGACCCCTTAACATGTGTTGTATAGAATGGCACCCTGATACACTGATAGAAGGCTACAATACACGCCATGCAAAAGCCTTATTTCTGTTACAGCTGCCTCAAAGCAACGACTCAGAGAAATCTGACTTTGTATGACTTAAACTGGTTGTGTTTTGTGTTAATGACTTTTCTGTTTTTATAGGTGCTTCTCAGTCAATGAAGACGTGACGGCAAGCTTGTGCCTGAATCCTGGTCATAGGATTATACTCCATGCACTGCAAAGAGAAATACTGGGATAATTGTAATAAACAAGAATTAATCTGTATTTGTCTTGTGGTGTTTGTGAATGGGTTAGTTGTTGGTACAAAGGACAATGGGGTGAGGCAATAAGATATTTGTGGTAAGTGCACAACACCAAAATTTAAGGAAAGCCGTGCCGCAGTTTTGCCCTGACAAATTCTGGTAGTTATGTGAAACCATCCACTATGCAATTAGATTGCAATATCCATACAATCTTCCTTGGCTTTACCGAAACTGCAATATAAGGGCAAACCT